>NC_135426.1:9887500-9992500 GCF_051991245.1 Festucalex cinctus
TGGTTTATACTTCTGCGTTTGCGCTTGTGTTAATGATCGACGTGCATCACGTGATCTACGCCGGTCATTAACGACAAGTACTGCGTAGCTCTCCAGCAAATTCGACATGTTGAATCAGCGTCGGGGCATTTGATCATTGTGATTGGCTCTTAGCTAGCAAATCAGTGCATGGGGCAAGAAGAGGAAGCGACAAACGCGGATAAACATTACTGATCGAAAGCCTGGACCATTTTTTCCTTGGCTTATTTTGCTCATCGTCACCCTGTTGTACCGCATTTGAACATACAATGTCTGTCTGGACAGAAGATCGGGAAGATAACTTTGTCTCTTTGTGGTTCAAGAGAGACCGGCATTGTATGATATTATCGTTAAAGGGTTTGCCGACAAAGGTATGAAAGCCAAACTATGGCATGACATGGGGACGCGACTGGATATAGGTCGCTTGCACATGTCGTCACTTCCGCCACGGATTTGTTGTTGTCGCCATCCTGGGTGGTCTCCACCTCCACGTCGTGATTTGGTCAAACACGTATCACGTTTGTTGTCTGCGGTTAAAATGGCACATTGTTGCTGCATTATTGGCTATTCGAACAAAGCCAAGGGAGAAAATGATCGGTCTTTCTTTTCCGAATTCCGAAAATAATTAGGAACTAGGGCCTGGAGACAGAGGAGTGCGGACTCCGGAGGGAAGTCGTTACTTTGGGCTCGTGTGTGCAGCGATCACTTTGTGAGCGGTAAGCTTGTTTACCTTTATTTAATGCATGAGGATTAATAACGTTTTGACCGCCCATATATGGGCAAGTTGCTTATGTTTTGGATTCATGAGCAAGCAAGTTCGGTAGTACAAGCTGGCTAGCGGACGTTAGCCGAAAGCTAACATCGAACATTTTCACCCAAAGTAGTGCCAGTGCAAAGTGTTTACTGCTGAAATTGGATTGATTAGTCTTGGGCTCTTAATGCCGATAACATGTTTTTTGGTGGCAAAATGTAAACTTGGAAAAAAAGAGACAGAAGGGGGTGATGCAAGTAAACAGACCCCCGGGGGTGATGCAAGTAAACAGACCCCCGGTAGCCTACACATCATGCTAAAGAACTTATTCACGGCCACCCTACTGCGGCAAAATAACCAGTCTTTCCATATTTTATTTGTTTATATATTTGTTTATTTTAACAGGTCGCCCTGCGCCCGTTTTTCTGTCCAATCATCCCGACTGGGCTCCAACATTAAAGTTGGGTCCCAAGTGACAACATCTATGTCTCAGATATGAACGTGCACAGGAGAGACAAGCAAAGAAAAGACGACTCGAAGTGGCAGAGAGTTTGTTGCAGTTATGCAGCCAGATGGCTCCAGTAACCTGTACCCTCAAGTACTGCTGACATCATTGACTCTGGTATGCCACTCAGAATTCATTACATGATATATTGTATACATGAATGAATGTATGTGTTTATGTTTGTGTGTGTACACGCACCTTATATTTTAGAGACATTTGGAAGTGGTTATGGAAATAAGTATTTGCCTGTTGCAATGTTCATGCATTAAAAAATGCAACAAAATGTGTAAATTTCTTTTACATTGACAAAAAAAAAGGCTAGTTACAGGAACAGTACTACATTAAACCTATTACTGGTACCGTATTTTTTTTGTGATCTTTTTTTTTTTACATTTTTATTTCTTTAGGGATCTCATGCCAAACCGACTTGATTGCCAATGACATGATGGAAACGAAGGCGAGCATCAAAGCATTGGAGGCGGACAACATGCGACTGTTTGTTTGGCGCTAATAAAGGCAGCGTTTATACAAATTCTATTGTTGGGTTTGTTTACAAAGCTATACATAAGACAAATGACAGGATTTGACTCAATGTGCATGATTGTCCCTCTTAAAATAATGGCATAAATCTTTATTATTTCTAAAAACACAAAAAATGAAGTGAATAATGATTAGATGTAGTATTTTCACGGATAAAATTCAACTGTTAATTAATATAGTTTATTTTAGCACAGGTGCCTACCATCCTGAGATATTTACATTAAAAAAATAATATATATATATATAGATATACATATATATATATATATATATATATATATATATATATATATATATATATTCATTCCTTACTGCTTATCCTCACGAGGGTTGATAATTTGTGTCAAAATATTAGGCCATTATTTTAAGAGTATGACGGTATGATGTAATGTTGATGGGGTACGCAATGACTTTCATTATGCAATGTACAGAGGAAAAAGTTGCTCTCTTTTAAATTTGTTTAATGTAAGACAAGTACCAGTACTGTGTTACAGAGTTTTCCCAATAATCCTTGTTTCACACTTGTCACAAAACCACTGTCCTTTTGGCAGTCTAGATTGGCACACTTCAAGTGATATCATTTGATTTTACAATCTGCTGCAGCACAAAAAACTACTTTATTCCGCATCTTTGAAGTACATGAGCAAGTGGTAGGTGACAGCGGCTGAGCAGGAACACTGGAAGTCCACTGCTGATCTAGTAAATGCTCTCCCGAGCAGTTCAGGTAAGGAGGGGATTTTGGGAAAAAAAAAACTCTGGCTTTTCCAACTGGCCAAAACGAGCGATCTGGGTGGACTCGCTCAATGTAAATATCACACTTTGTCCACACCACAAAGTCGCAGAAGTCCCGTCCAGTTAAACTCATCTGTGCCTGAATCTGAAAATATTACAAACATTGTAATGAAAATATGAAACATAGAATTAAATAAGAAACTACAAAAAGTAAAGCCATACATACCTGGTAATAATATTGGTGTTGTCGTGACAAGTGATGGGAATTGTTGCCATCCGGCACCAGACAGAAATTGGGTGTTGTGACAGCCTCCTTAACCGTGAGATCATAAGAAAAGCTGTCAGTATGCTCAGTAGTTACCATGAACACGTTTTATTGTACTGGAAACTGAAACTAAAAATACGTCCTCAGAGTGGTTAACCTTAACCATTTAGAATAAGTTGATTAAGTAACATGTAACTAGTGAAAGGGTAGCATTAAATTTAATTAAGCCACGGGGAGGCTGTGCATAGTTACTTTTTATTCTTATACGCTCTGCCATATTTGCCTGTTATAAAATTATTAGAAAAACCACATCAGGTAAAGCCAGCTGTGCATGTAAACACAATGATAACAGGAAGCCTGAGAACAAATCAACATTTTTGTGTGCAGAATTACCAACACCATGTGGTTTACTTACGTGCAACAGCAACCGTTTCTTCTGATGCGATGTTAAAGTTTACACTCTGTATCCACCCGCTTACAAAATAATTGTAAGCCTCCAGGGATTTGTTGGCGTGTTATGGAGCATGTTGTCAACACGAGGTAGTGAAAAATGTCCAGAGATGTCACATTTGGCCAGCAAGCTTTCTCCGTCCAAAAAAAATCACCCTTGGTCAGGACGTAATTAGGATCAATCCCGCCACACAGAGACACCTTCTGCCTGTATCGTTGTTTTTGATCTTCCGGTAAATCGTGAAAACACTGCGAAAATGACATCAGGTTGATAAGCTCTACTGTGTAACTCGCGAGTGTACCTTGTGAACCGGCGGACACCCAAGATGGCGCCCGAAGAAAAAACTCCCATGATGCATTACGATGTGCAAGCGACCTATAGCAGGTAGGATTTACTTTTATATACGATACTGTGCAAAAAGCCGGAGGGTTTCATTCACGTAGGAGGACATCTTGAGAGAAAAAGTAACTGGTATGCATTGCTTACGTTTTTATATCCCGCCCCCGCAAAAAGTTTTTCACTCGCCTTTAGGAATAATGAGCACCGCCCCCGATGGTATGGAGGGGAATTGTTTCTCGCACATGCGCTGAAGGTACGTAATAGTCGGAGCAGTGTGTATTTACATAATTTTTCTACGCGACGTGCCGACATCTGCGCCGACGTTACAGGGGGTAGGCGACTGTCACATTTGGCCACCTTTAAAGGGATAGTTTGGATTTTTTGACATGAATCTCTATTTCATCCTCACCTCCACTGTGTGCGATCATCACTGACTCACCCCTGACAGCGTTCTGTGACACGAGATCTGGTCTGGTGTTGGTCGAGAGGACAGTAGTCTGGCAAGTTGGCTTGGGTCGCGGAAATAAAAACAAGTAGTGTTCAAAAGAGTGATACATTTGTATCACTAAACTCCTTTCTCAAAAAAAAGTCAGACGCCATTACCGCTGGGCACTACTTTTCTGTTCGTTCGTATCACTGCGCGGCGCCCTGTAGACAGCTGATCGACGCGCTGCAGACAGCTGATCCGCGTGCCTTCCGCCTTCAAAAAGACAAACAACTTGTTGATTAGTGCGCGTCTATCAGCTGCATGCGGGGCACCGCGCAGTGATACGAACGAACAGAAAATTAGTGCCCGGCGGTAATGGCGTCTGACTTTTTTCAGAAAGGAGTTTAGTGATGCTAATGTATCACTCTTTTGAACACAAATTGTTTTTAGAAGAAAAACGCTTTATTTCCGCGACCCAAGCCAACTTGCCAGACTACTGTCCTCTCGACCAACACCGGACCAGAACTCGTGTCACAGAACGCTGTCAGGGGTAAGTCAGTGATGATCGCACACACTGGAGGTGAGGATGAAATAGAGATTAAAGTTAAAAAATCTGAACTATCCCTTTAAACTCAACAGATGTCGCTGAGTCAAGGTTGGGTTGGGTTGGGTCAAAAGTAACCAATTACGGATCAAAAATGGTCCGATCCACTTTCTAGGTCAATTTGACCCAACTTTCTGTGTTGTTCTATACAAAATGACCCCATTTTCGACCCCAACTAAAGGATCTGACCAATATTTAAGAGTTGTTTTCTGCTGAAAGACCCATTTCTTGACTCAAAGTTGGGTCAAAATCGGCCCAAGTAGAGGATCAGTCCACTTTTGACCCATGATTGGGTTATTTTTGACCCAACTGTTTTTAGAGCGCAACAAATATTACTGAGTCAGTGTTTAGACCTGGTCATTATTGCCAAGTCAAGATGTAAAGTAGGCCAGTATTTCAGAATCAGGATTTAGACTAGGCAAATATTGGCCAGCCACATTTTAGACTCAGAAAATATTGCTGAGTCATGGTGGAGAATTAATCAATAGCAGGTCAAGGTTGAGAGTAGGTAAATATTGCTGAGTCAAGGTTTAGAGTAGACAAAAAATATTGTTGAGTAAAGATTGAGAATAGACAAATATTGCTGAGTCAAAGTTTAGCATGGGCAATTATTGCCGAGTCAAGGTGTGAAGCACTGAGCATTTCCGAATCAAGGTTTAGAGTAGGCAAATATCAGATTTAGAGTTAGAAAGTATTGTTGAGTCATGGTTTGGATATTGCAGGGTCAATGTTGATTGAGGACATTTCAGGACCACAGACAGCAACCTTCACTTTCTGCGTTTTGTTTGTTTCACCTTTTATTTTCTTTTTGTTGTGACATCTTTGAGGACACTTCATTAGTTACAGCTCCCGGCGCATTCTACTGACATCCAAACAGTGTATGACTGACATGAAAGCAACAATACAGATGCATTTGCGTTTGTTGTCCAACCTACCCAGTCAGAGTTGTGGGACATCGTGGAGCGGGTTGGCCACGACCGACGTGTGGATGAGCATGAAGAGCGGCAGGTAGGCCAGGAAGTCGATCAGGTCGAGCGGCGGAAGCTTCCGGAGCTGGCGAGCGATGGCCGCCTCCTCCGCCAGCCGGATGCCGCCCGCCTTCAGCTCCAGCGCCAGCTGCTCGGCACTGATGAAACCTCGCCGCCCGCCCGCCTCCGCGCGATGCTCCTCCAGGAGGAACAGGAAGAGCTGCTGCAATTTGTCACTTGATTACTATTCATATTCATATCTTGCAACAAGTCAACAAAAGCCTTATTTGAGGTTTAAAAAGGGACAAAATGGAGCAGGTCATTCATAGAGTAATTTAATTAATAAAAAAAATTATAATAAATTAATTGTGTGATTTAACAGTATTTTTTTTTTTTTATAATCAATTCCATTCTGATGAAGTATATTTTTATTAAAAGACAAAAAAAGTTATACACATGTATTTTTACAATTTTTTTACCAATAGTTTTTATTTATAATAACTAGCTAATTATTTAGTGAGATGCATTTTGATTGTATCATTTAGATTTAATGTAATATAACTAAGCAAAATATTACCATATAAAGTAAAAAATAAAAAAAAAGTTAGATGTTATCCAAATGGAATGCAAAATATAAATCACATTTGTAGATGCAGTTAAAAAAGGCAAAATGTGGATGTAATATAGTTTATTTCACTAAAAACAGTCACTGATTACAATGTTTAATTGTATGGATAACTATTTGAATTATCACTAATTTCCCAATTGTTAAACAAAAAAAATACATGTAAAATTGATTATTCTACTAAGATTTGGCATTTTATTATGTACAACAAATATGCAACCAATAATTTAAAATTACATATTTTTCCCATTTGTAATTTTAATTTTTTCTAATTAATTAAATTATAATAAATTACAAAAATATTGAATACGATGAATGAGAATTGTATATGCAATGTATTATTTTGCTACTACTGTATTTGAAATGTTTATTAAAGAAGGGAGCCAGCAGTTTGTGAGCAATTTTAAGTGGCGGCACCTCTGCATGCAAGGGTGTGTTGTTGTGGAAGTGTGCGTGCTATTGTATGTGTGTTTGTGTGTGCAGTTATGTACGTGTGAGTGAGCTGGCGGGCGTCAGATTACCTCAGCCTGTTTGTGCTCTTGTTGGAGTGCACCTGTTTGCACACTTAATGCAGGCTGAAGAATAATTGCTGGGGAAGGCGAGGGGAGGAGGAAGGAGGAGTGAGACAGAGTGCAAGAGAGACAGCGAGCAAGAGAGAGAGGAGGTGGGGTGCAACTAATCCCCAACTTGGCAATTTGCCAATTTCCCCCTGTAAAGCTTGCAGCATAACAACGCTATCTCTGACAGCTCGGCTACTACAAAGCTGCAAAGATAGCTGCGATTGGGATTATTGCATTCCAATTGGATGGAGTGAACCACAGTCACTCACTGAATAGACAGTTTTGCTGACTCAAGGTGCAGAGTAGTTTAGTATTGCAGAGTCATGGTGTAGACTAGGTCAGAATTGCTGACTAAAGTTGTAGACTTGGTCAGAATTGAGTTGAGTCTACTCTAGATGTAAAGTTGGTCAAAATTGTTGCATCATAATGTAGACGAGGTCAGAACTGCTGAGTCAAGGTGTAGATTTGGTCACTATTGCAATGTTGACATGAAGATTGTTCAAATTTTGCTGAGTCAAGGTCTAGGCGCGAGGCCAGTGGTGTCCAAACTAGGGCCCGGCGGCCATTTTTTAGTGGCCCGCGACATATGCTAAAAATGCCGTTTGACTCAGTTCACATAAAATAAAACAAAAATGTTTGGAGATGGTCAAAGTAAGAAGGGAGGGTATCGAAAAACTGGTGCCATTAAAGGTTATTTTAGTTAACTAAAACTAATGTAAAAACTAAAACTAAAATTCAAAACACAGAAGAAATACAGAAATAAAATAAAATAAAATAAAAATGAAAATGCTTTTTAATAAACAAAAACTAACTGAAAATACATTTTATGTTTATAAAACTAACTAAAACTAACTATAATTATAGCAAAAACGTCCTTCGTTTTAGTCTTTGGTAATTAATTTAATGCATGAGCCTTTGGGGATGATTTTAAATGTGATTGATTTTAGTAGATTTATTTTGATATAAACCGGAATAATGACGTTTGAAAGTATGTCACACAGAAGTGATGTCATCTAGCAGCAGCCAATAGAAAAGCACCTTCAGATGACGTTACGCACATAGTGCTTTTTAAAAATTGTGCACAAGTAATACACATTTAAAAAAAAACTAATCCTAATACTGAAACTAACTAAACTAAAACTCAGCATTTTTTTTTTTAAAAGAACTAAACTAATAAAAACTAACAGAACCACCCTGAAAACTAATAAAAACTAATTAAAATGAAAAATTCCAAAACTATAATAACCCAACTGCCATATTACAAATAAATTGGTTTATATACTGTAGCATTTTTCTAAATATGCAAAAGCACAAATAAATTATTTGTAAAATTTTTAGGACTAAACACAATTTCTCTTCACAACTTTATGTGGCCCTTGCGTCCTTCTGATTTTCTGTATGTGGCCCTCAAATGAAAAAGTATGGACACCGCTGCTCTAGGTCATTATTGCTGACTATAGGGGCTGCCCAGGTCAAAATTGCTGAATCATGGTGTTAACTTGGTTAATATTGCCATGTTAACAAGTAGATTCATCATATTTTGCTGAGTCAAGGTCTAGACGATCACAATATTGCTGACTCGAGGGGCAGACAAGGGAGTATTGTCGAGTCATGGTGTAGACAAAGTCAGAATTGCTGAATCAGGGTGTAGACTTGGTCAGAATTAAATTGAGCTTAGATGTAAAGTCGGCCATGATTGTTGAGTCATGACGTAGACTAGGTCAGAATTGCTGAGTCATGGTGTACGATATGTATTGCCAACGTTGGTGACTCAAGTTGCATTATAAATCAATATCTCAGACTCAAGATGTAGCGTAGTGAAAGATTGCCGAGTCAGATTTCGTACAGGCCAATATTGCTGAGAACGTTGGGCCCATTTTGGCGGTCAAGCGTTACCTTGACTTTGAAGAGTCGTACTTCCAGAGAGCGAAAGTCCATGTTGCTGAGCAGCGACCTCATGAAGTCACTGCAAGAGAGATAAAGAGTAAGACAACAGTTCATTTTGGTACCAGTGCGCTTTTGGCGGCTGACGTTTTTTTTGGCGGGCATGTCGGCCGGTAGATCCCGTGCCATTTTGCGTTTACGCTGATGGTAAAGTGTTGTGAGTTCATTGTGGTTGCTCAGCGCGGCCTGGCTGCCAAACAATGCGTGGGCACACACACGTCCCGCCACAATAACGGCTACAACTGCTTTGGGGCTGAGTGGTGGGGGGCTGGCGAGTGTGTGGTGGTTCTGGGGGGTTTGCGTGGAAGATGAGGGAGGGGGGGGAGCAAGTGGGTGACACCAAAAAGTAGGTCCGGCGGGACAGTCATAAACAATGGGGAATTATTTGAAACAATGTCATATTTGACAAAAGTTTTGGGACGCACCGATTGCTATGATATATAGTTATAAAAAGGTCAAATTATTTATTATACTGTATTTTTTTTAAATCAAAATTTAAATTGAGGTATTCTGCTAATAAATTTTTTTTTAGGAGGACTATAAACAATGGGAATGTCCTAACGAGCTGGATGCCAAAGAATGGGCCATCGAGTGCACGTTACGCCTCAGCGCTCCCGTGCCGTGATTGGCTGCGGTGTGGCGGGCAATTTGGGGAGGGGTCAGGCTCGCTTGACGGGGATGAGGCGGGACGGGGTAGCTAATGATCATTAATTGCACTTGGTTAGAGGTAAAAGAGTCCAAATGCTACTGTGTACCGAGGACACTGGCGTGATAATGGCTCGCGCACACCAGAGTGGGGGGTGGGGTGGGGGTGGGGGGCTAACCCATTTTCCCTCCCCGGGCCTACTGCTGGGCGACCACAGCAGACTTGTTGCTTACGTAATCCCCTCCCCAAAATTTTTTGGCGGTCTCCACCAGCGTCTTGTGACGTACTTTGAACGGTGGCGTCAATCAACATCGATGACAACTTCCTCAAGTTTGGTTGTACTGGTTGGTCATGTGACTTGACCTGCCAAAATGGCGATCTATTGTTGTAGTTGGCCTATTTATTCGTAACAGTATATTTTGTGACATACATTTCTGTAAATTGATTTATTCTTGTAGTCACTGCCTTTTGATGTTTTTGTGGCTCCGCCGCCCTCGTAACTTTTTTTTCCTCCTCCCGGCAGGCGTCTTTTACGGCATTCGTGTGAGCTTTACAGGTACAATCAATGCAAATTGGAGACGCCTGCTCAGCTTTCAAAGGCCGATTGAGTAAGTACAGTTGCAGCTCGCGCGTGAAGCGGGATTAGCGGCAACGGGATTAGCCCGGGCGGCAGGTAAGAGGATCGCATGGGGACGGGTCGGCAGAAGGATGCTATTGTTCTCCTTCTCCTCCTCGCTATCAACCGATGATCTCCTCGCGACACGTGGATCTTTCAAATCCGCCGACAATGAGCCGGCTGTAAATCTCGGGACCCGCGACCCCGGTGAGAGGGCACCGGGAGCGGGCTTTGACCCGGGACCTCCAGCTCTGGGCTGGCTCCCGTCACAAGGGGGCCACAAAGACCCCCGGGGCAGGAAGACGGCGCTGTGTGTGGGAATGTCATGCAGCACAAGGACAGCACACATGCTTTTTTTTTTTTTTTTCTCCAAGCATTTGTTGAGATATTTCAGCACACAACAGTTTGCACTTATTACCTCCACCAAGGATATTTGTATGACTTATTTTCTTACTCTATTTTGTTTGTGATGAGAATTTAAAGGCTGAGAGAAATGAAATTACATCAAATTATGTATGAAATTATTCTGTTTTGATATAAAATACAAAAGGGTAATAAAATTATTTTATTTTACAAAAAATATTGTTTATAATGGGAAAACCTTAAAAAATAGACAGAAAATGCATATTATAATAAAAAAAATAGTTTAAATTAGATGAATATTGTGCTCTAAATTGTTGTTACTCATATTTTTTTAAAAAGAAAACATGAACCTTAATTAAATATATAATACATATTTGAATTAATATTTTAATTGCTTAAAAAAAGCTCCTTGTCAAGAAGTGGGGGTGTTGGAGGCAGGACCCAAATGCAGGGGGCAACAAAAACAGGACAAGGCAGGGATGCAAGTAAAAAAAAGGGGTTTAATTAACAAAAAGGCAAACGAGGTACTCTGTGACTAAAACAACAAGGTCGAAAACACACAAGGCATGGCATGGCATGGAACACAGGGACAACAACAGGCACAACAGATACTACAAGCACAATGACTACACAAGAACCGAACGAAAAACAGGTGACTAAATACACACAGGCTAATGACAATGACTAGACACAGCTGGGCAAGACACAAGTGGCAAGGGAAGCTGATTGGTGGATACACTGGGAAGGGAAGACACACTCAGGTGGACGTGGTTTGACATAACGGGACAAGGGAAGAAACAAGGAACACATGACAAACGACCAAAAACACCAAAAGACAACAAAAACCCACCCCCACAAAACCAAAACATGACACTCCTCAATGCAGAAAATTGAATTTTAAATCGCCACTGCCACATGTGGCCGAAAAAAGAAACCGCACTTTCCCTTCTCACGTACACAATGCACTCGCGACGGAATTATTAGAATTATTTTTCTGTTTTGATATAAAATAAAATAGTGCTATAATTGTTAATTTTATTTTACAAAAACCAAAAAAACAAAATAAAACAACAACATAATGGACAACATATATATATTAATGAGAAAATATTTCTTTATTTCTTCTTATTATTTGTTAGAAATCTTTTTAAATAAAACATTATGACCATAAGTAACATTTTAGTACATATTTATAAATTGCTCAAAGCTGCTGAATGCAGAACATTGAATTTCAGATCGCTACTGCCACATGTGGCCGAAAAATGAAACTACACACTCCCTTCTTCATGTATACAATGCACACGACGTCACATCCGCAGACAAAGGGGCGGGAAATTCGAACCCAAATACAGTCAGGAGTACCCATTGGGAACAGCTAAGGTGAAAGTCTGCTAATTAGAAGATGTTGGACTCATAAATGGTCAAACAAAAAGGCTATTGTAAAGATATTTTGGGGAAAACTGCTACATACTACAGCTTTAAATTATTTATTTATAGGCAAATCTTAGAGAATACCTCCAAGGATGATGCCATTTAAATTATGTAATTTAATTAGAAATATTGCTAATAAAAACGGGGGGGGGGGGGGGTGGATTATTCAAGATAAACCTGAATTGTTCATATTAGACAAAACTAATTCACACACTGCCTGTGCAAAATATTTTTTTCTCAACATTGTTTTTACGAGCCAGTTGGTGTCACACACACAACGAGCAAATGCGCACGACAAATGTCATTCATATTTAGCTGGATAACTCACTCCATGGCAGCGATCTTCTGCGCCAGGCTGGCGATGACGGCAAAGAGTCTCACGTCCACCAGGCCGTCTGTCACGCGGAAGTCCACCAGGGCCAATATCTTAAAAAAAGAAAGAACGAAAGAAAAATCTCAAATGTGAAAGGGAAATTGTATATTTAACCAAAAAGTTCAACGGAACTCTGCTTTAGCTTAACGCTAACATATTATGGGAAATGGCATCGACTGGCTAATAATTCGAGCTTGCAGTCTACAATTAAAAAATAAGTTTTTGCTGAAAAATCTTCACTATATTAGGGGAACAACATGGAAAAAGAACAAACCCTGTAAACATAAATCTCCTCCTCATCGGAGAGGAGATCAGCCGGGACAATTCGCTTGAGGGCGTCCACTACTTGGATGCAGGAGACATAACCATCAGCGTCAGAGTCTTCCTGTAAAATATGTAACATTCCATTGGGGGTGTCCCAATACTTTTGCCCATGACTCCCAAAACCTACTGCTTGAAAGGCTCTCTTGTACTCTTCCAGCTTCTCCGGACTGAAGATGCAGAACTTTGCCAAAAAGTCGACTGCAAAGACAACAAGAGGACAGACGTTCAAATTAATAGGAACATCCAATTTCTATGGACACTAAAGCATGAGAGGGATTGAATTGTCTGTCCCCTTCTGGCCAACATGGGGTCAGGCAGGCAGGACAATGCGAGGCGAGTGGTTCACAGGAGCGGGTCCAGTTGGCCTGAGGGTGTGTGCGTGCATGTGTGAGTGAGCGAAGGTTAATAGTTCCTTCTATAAAAGCAGCTTATTAGATGTCGTAGGAGTCACAGGGGAGGCCGGGGCAAAGATTTTTGATTGAATTCCCCAAAAGGGAAACCCCATCATCAATATGTTAATTCATTCATGATCTTCCACGAGGGAGGCCCAAAGAGACACGCACAATGGCTGGTCAGTTCATTAGGTACACTCGCTCCATCGAAAGAGATCAGAAAGTCTTTCATCATCACAAATGGGGAAATGCATGAAATGAGCTCGCTGGTGCCACTTGCAATCCTTTTGAAAATTCAGCCCCTGAAGCCAGTTTGACTTAGCAACCTGAAATTTGGTAGACATGTCTATCAGGACTAGACCCACAAAACAGTCTCAAGAAGCCATGCACAAAAAGATACAGGAACTCTGCCATGTTGTTTTGAAGTTTTCATACTGTTTTTTTCCCAAGGGACTTTCAAAGGGGTTTGAAAATTCAGCCTTCATAGTCAGTTTCAATCAGTGACATGAAATTTGGTAGACAGGTCTATTATGCATTGACACACACACACACACACACACACACACACACACACACACACACACACACACACACACACACACACACACAAAGTCTTAAAGAGGAAGTCAACCCCATTATTTTATTTTTTTTATATATAGAATATGTTCCATGCAGCCCCAATTAGTCTAAATATGCTATTCTGGTTGATATTGTGTTAGTGGAATATGAGTTATGCAGCAAAATCCAGCCATTTTAAACCATCTCAAAGGGCGGCCATTTTGCCACTTGAAGATGACATCAATGTTGCTCAGAGCTCAGGCAACGAGCAATCACAGCTCACCTGTTTCCTGAAGCCGAGTTGCGATTGGTTGTTGCCTCCGACCTGAGCAACATTGACGTCGTCTTCAGTCGACAGCAAGTGGCAAAATGGCCGCTCCCTGAGATGGATGAAAAAGGATGGATTTTGCTGCTTAACTCATATTAAAAAAAAAATGTATTAATCAGAATGTCATGTTTAGACTAGTGAGGTCACATATTGCCAAGAAATGTTTAAGGTTGACTTCCACTTTCAGAAGTCATTTCTGAAAAGACAGAAAAACTGCCATTTTGGTTCTAAAGAACTATTTTAGTGATCATTACTCAGAAACTTGCACTCTGGATGTTTTTGTTGTTGAAAATTCAGCCCCTGAAGCTTGTATCACTTGGCAGCATGAAATTTGGTAGACATGTCCATCATGAGTAGACCCACAAAAATGTCACGGAAAAAAATAGATAACCTGCCATTTTGGTTTGAAGTAACCATTTAGAGCTGATTTTGTTCGATGGTTACGGAACTAAAACATTTGATGATGGTTGACTTTTTAACTGGGAGGAATTTGATTTATTTTTTATTTTTTGGTCATTTTGTTGACTTGCCATAAAGGTCCGAATATTTCCAGTGAGTGAGACAATCATGGGAGGGGGATTTGGCTTTTAAGCTGCTGCCACTTCAATTTAGCAGATGAGAGTGACTGTGTTACATAAAAACCGTATTCATGGCTTGTGGAGGGAGGAAGGGAAGCGGCAGTGTTGATATCAGTGCGTCTGACTTAAACCTCTGGACGGGCGGGCTTTGTGCGACTCGGGCCATTTATCAGCTTACTTCTCATCCAAAGCGGGCCTCCGCCTTTGTTATGCAGAGTGCGACATTGGCGTGCAGTCAACTTGACTTGTTGAAGCTTGAAAAATCCAAAAAAGAAAGAAAGAAAAAAAAAAGAAAGCTCCAGCATCTGTTTGCAAATATCTTACAGGTCAGCTGGGTTTGAAAATGGTGAGGCGCTACCTGCTTGGTTCCGTCTTTGGGGGGTGGAGGTGGGGTCTCTGGCCACAAAAGGTGCATTGGAGTGAGAGATTGAGGGAGGACCAGCGGCGGGACAAAGACGGCCTGGAAAAGCTGCCGCCTGAGAGTCTTATCTGATTCCACTCCAGCGCCTGACGCCTTTTCTCTTTTTTTTATTTTTATTTTTTTTTTTTTTAGCAGCAGCAGCACAGGTTGCGCCTTTGCTGTCAAGCCGAGCAGAAAATGTTCATCAGCCGGACGATTGGATGGAGAAAGATGAGACAGAAAGAGGGGGAGAAAGTCACTGGCAATCTGTAACCAGAGACTACAGGGATTTCTGCGTTTGTTTTGCCAGCACGCAGGCACGGCTGGAGACAGCTATGAGGTCCTTAGCTCCTCGGGCTACGCGAAAGGACCGAAAGTATTTTGTGTGCCTGGACAAATCGACATGGAGGTGAATAGACAAATGATGTAAGCAACAACATACTTTGACTTTGGAGTCACCACTGCTTCCTCTTCGTCCGCCATGTTTGTTTACGCTTAATCTCGAAAGGTTTCGCAAGATTTCCCATCTGACCACTGCAGAGGTGGGAATTGATGATTGATGGAAGTGCCCACGTTTTGGCGTGTGCTTCAGTACTTTCAGCGAATGCTTGATAATGCGAATCCTTGAAAATATGCACAGACTGAGCGCCGAGTGAAGCAGGATTACTTCTGTCGATCGCGACGGGTACACACGGTCCTTCTCAATTCGTGTATTTTTGTAAGGTTTCGCATTATCAAGCATTCGCTGAAAGTGCTGAAGCAAGTGAAAGTCAGGAAAAAATAAAATATGACAGTGTCAAGGCAAAAGAAAAAAAAAAAAAAAAAAAAAAAAAGCAGTATTGTCCATCATTGCAGATGTTGTCCGTCATGAGCGGCTCATTGAGCGCCTGCTCGTGGACGCCATCTTAACACATGGAAAACATGACAAATAATCCCACGCGATGGGAGGGATTCATTTTCCCCCTCCTCAGACAAACACACCCTGGAACACACTCAAATTGATTCCTTCCATTTCGTCTATTTTCCAGAGACTTTATATATATATATATATATATATATATATATATATACACACACATATATATATATATATATATAAAATATATTATAATATTATTTTTTTAAACAATCATTTAGAGAAAAACAAAACAAAACAGTAATTTTCGGCAACTAGGGCGCCAGAAAAATAGTGTAAAATAACAGAAAACTACTTTCTCGTAAAATTATTATTATTTTTTTTTTTAAATAAAGAGTTTGATTGTATGATTGTTAATACAATGAATTATTATTACTACAATGACTAGATTCTAGGGCATTACGGAAATTGTAGTTATTTTCACTTTATAAAAAGTCAATTCACAAACAAATTATGTTAAAATGACATTTTTTACTGTTAATTACTCAGTATTTTTCCCCCCCCCCCATTGTTTTGGGATTTGGGTTGAATTTTATATATTATTCCATTAAATAACAGACAAATATTTGTGAAATTACAATACATTTCTGAACGTATTTTAACATATGTATTTATAATTGAGTTGGGTTTTTTTTTTTTTATAAAAGAACAGAAATAGTGTTTTTGTACAGTTAGTGATTTCATGTTATTTTACATTTGACATGCAAAAATCAAGAGTTTATTTTTGTAAATTAAATATTTTTAAAATAAAGAAAAAAACCTAAATAAATAAAACTTATATTACAACTTTTTTTTAAATAAAGAGTTTGATTGTATATGTTAATACAATGAATTATTAATATTATTACAATGACTAGATTCCAGGAGATTACGGAAATTGTAGTTATTTTCACTTAATAAAAAGTAAATTCACAAACAAATAGTTAAAATTTCATTTTTTCTTAACTGTTAATGACTCAATTCCCCATTGTTTTAGGATTTGGGTTGAATTTTATATATTATTCCATTAAATAACATACAAATATTTGTGAAATTACAATACATTTCTGAACGTATTTTAACATGTATTTATAATGGATTTTTTTTTTGTAAAAGAACAAATATTGTGTGTTTTTACAGTTACAATGATTTCATGTTATTTTACATTTGACATGCAAAAAACAGAATTTATTTTTGTAAATTAAACGATATTTTTAAAATAAAGAAAAAAACTAAAATAAAAAGTAAAACTTATATTACAGCTTTTTTTTTTTTTTTTTTTTTTTTACAGTGAATCTAACGCATTGTATTTTGATACAAGGTTTATGTTAAATGGATGAAAATGTATATGGAATCAGCACCAAATCTCCTTGAACCTATTTGTCACATGTGAATGCTGGCTGCTCTCAATCGTCCTCGTTGCGTATTTTTGGGGGTCGCCGAAGTAGGCCGGTGACATTCTCTGGCTATTAAAAATAAAAAGAGTGGAGAGAAAAAGTGGGGTAGAGGGTGGGGGGGGGGGTTGCCAGTGCTGAATGTGAGCTTTGTTGAAAGGCATGATGGGACACTTTGGATTTGGTGTTGATGAGGAGCTGCAAACAAAAGTCTGGGATTAAGCACACACACCGACAAAGTGAGCAAGCTACAAACAATAGCACACTATTGTCTACTTTCATGTTATGTGTGAGCGTGTAGGCGTGTGTACATGTGCGTGCAGGTGAATGTGTTTATGTGTGCGTGAGTGCTTATTAGCGTGCGTGTGCTGGCAAGGCAGAGCAAACAAAGCCACGCGAAGCCGCCTGCCACGCTCGTGGCCTCACCACAAACCACAAGTTACTGAGATAGACGCACGCACGCACGAACGCACGAACGCTCCCCGCCGACCAATCAGCCAGCTCTGCACGCCCACCTGACCGCCGGCGTAACAGATGTGCGCAGATAGCCTCCACAATAGCCAAATCACGGCCCATTATGATACGGCCGCTCCTTAAGGTGGCGCCGTCAACGAGGCCCATTGTGGCCTATTTGGAGCTTTTGACAGATGCGGCGGCCATTTTGCACGCCGCCCGCCGCTCGTAAATGGCGAGTGACGGTAAACACGCCGGGGCAAACACGCCTTGCATAAAAGGACGTGCAGCTCAACACGCGTGCACGCACACACGCTTCCATTCATCTCGGTTAATTGCTGACTGGTGACTTACTCCCCTCAGGTAAAAAGTCAGAAGCAAGTGGGCGGGGCAAAAGTGAGGCTGACCGCGAGGCCACCAGGTGTTTGCCAGCCTTCTTGTTGACACCGGGGGGTGGTGGGGGGGACGACTCACCTGACTATTAGCAACATATTAAAATTAGGATTCAGGCAATTAAAATTTGTAATCGTAATTAATCGCATAACTTTAATAGTTAACTCACAATGAATTGCAAATTTTATGTTCTAAATGTACAATAAAATATTTCAAGCTCTTAACAGAAAAGTGTAAAAAAATAAAATAAAATAAAATTAACTAATAGAAATATGGCTGCGTCTTTTAGTCATAAATACAGTAAATTGATCATTCATAAAATTGAGTTAAAATTAAAAAGATGTACTGTCCTGTAAAAAAAAAAAAAAAAAGATATTGAATTGTGTTGGTCATTTTTCTGCCACTAGATGGCATAATTGCATTTGTAAGACGGTGACAGCTCAGTGCATCTTCTTTTCATATTAAGAGCTATCTAATCTTTAACATGAAGTAACTTGTAAAATTCTGCACATTTTTTTAAATTGTAAAAAACAACTTGAGCCAAGTCCCCACAAACATATGCATTATTACATTTATTACTGCTAAATTGCAGTACAGGCTTTCCAAGTGGCGGTCATTAATCGCGCGTTTAAAAAAATAAATAATAATAATAAAAATGTGGTGTTAAAGGCACTTATTAAATGAACTAAAAATTGACGCACTAATTTTGACACCCCCAATTAAAATAGAATACCACTAGAATTGAGCATGTAAAGGAGCTCCACTACAATAAAGAGCAAAAAACATTCTGGATTCGACTGTTGGCCAGGGTACGATGGGGGCTCGTCATGGCTAAAAGTGATCTTTTTTAATTATACTAAAAAGGAAAACGTTTCCATAGGTTGAGGCCAGCGATACAGTCTCCATGTATTATTTATTGTCTGAATTCATTGATTATTTAATTTTGTCCCCAATAACAGTATATACATTTCCATTGTTGTTGTTGTTATTATTATTATTATTATTATTATTATTATAAATGCTTTTTGGTTAACTTGTAAGCACTTTAATTGTATGTGAGAGAGCCTTAAAACAATAATCCAAAAATATTTTAGCACCAAAAAAAAAAAAAAAAAAAGTTGCCACCTGTCACGTGCATCCAGTACATAATACGCAATTCACAAAGTGTACAAATGCCAACATTTTTTTTTCTTTTTTGTTATCTCCAAACAGTTGAGCAACAACGAGCGCACAATTAGCTATGCAAAACTCCAAAGTGCTGCAGGGCGCCAACACCAACAGCGGGACAAACAACAGTTTGGGAGGTTAGCATGAGGGAAGCGACCACCTTAACATTAATATTAATATACACGACTCACAAAACTCAAATGTAATTTACAGTTGACCTTCACTAAACTTTCCATACTTTTCCAGTACAAGGTGCTGTCCAACAAAGAGTTGAACATCAGAATTCCCAACAGCTGTTTGAGCCACAAACAAGAAGATTTTTTTTTTGTAGTCGACTATAATGTGACCGAAAATATAATGTAATTGATTGTGCTATTGATATTATTTTACATAGGATAGCAATCCCCAACCTTTTTTTGCACCATGGACCGGTTTCATGCACATACTTCGATGGTTAACAGTAAGTCGACCTCAAGTTTGAAAGGATTTGTAAAGTCAACTAGTTGTACAGTCGACTCGCAGACTAGTCGACTAACCAGTTCAACCCATACAACAGACCAGCAAATGTCCTTGTTTAATTCAAATTGCATTCTCTTCATCATGCTATTGATATTTTCGCATCAAACGGCAAACAGTGGCGTTAGCATTGGAATTAGCAGTTAGCACAACATGCTAACTAGCCAAAGCTGCAAGACGCATCAACATTAATGAATCGGTTAACTACTTGACATTTAAGTCACATTACGCTAACTATGACTGTTAGCACGAGCGTTCGTCCAATCCATTCGAATTGCTTGGTTGGAACTGTACTGTATATTCATGTTTGCTTAACTTGTATTTTTAACGCTAATGCTCCATGAAAGCGTATATGGCTGCCCAAATGAATGGACAAGTACAACATGTATTTATTTATTTTTTTTGTCCAACAATTAGGCCCTTTCAAAGCGCTAATGAGGGGGTTCCGCCACAAGTGTTTGGACATGAGTGGTGTAACGTACGCACACACACAAAACTTGTAGGTGTGCGCGTGTATGTGTGGACACGAACGATGGAAAAAAAAGAAAAGAAAAGAAAAAAAGAGACAAAAAAAGATGACAGATTGTGCCAGCATACGTACGATCTGTAAACATGACACACCCTGCACACTCTCCAACGACAACCCCAAACACACACTCACATATGCGTACAGTACAAACACGCACACACATGCCCAAAAGAAAACGTCTGTTTTGAAGTATCCAGACTATTAATTTGCATGAAAGCAGACTGCATGGCAGTGAGGGCCGTTTCTAATATTTTGGCGACCTTACTAGAATTGAACAAAAACCTAATATGTCAAATAATTACCATCATTTCATTATAATCAATTCACCATTTATTTCATAAAGTAAATATGTTAACTGTAGTGAACTATTTTTTTTTAAACATTATTAATGAATTATAAGAAAACTGAATACATGCAAAATAAGCAAAAGGTAAAATTTTATACAATAAAAAATTAATTCCCATTAAGAGTGTTAATTTTATTAATTTCATTAGATTTTATTTAATACAAATTAAATAGACATTCATATTATATAGTACTATTATGTAAAATGGTTAATTTTTGACAAAATAATGAATTCTCATTTTAAAATGTTATTTAGCTCAATTTGATTGTACTATATTATCCAACTTACAATAATTAATATAAATAAATAAGAAATATGCCAAATAATTTATTTCAATGTTCCATGATTTATTTATTCATTCATTCAGTCATTCATTATATTGATTACAAACATTGAATGTATTTAGAAAATTGCTCATTTACGTTTCCTTAAATCGATTATCCAATTATTTAAGAGGATAAACAGATTGCAGATACACATAAATATAATTTAACTAATCAATTTTAAGGGGGGTTCAAAAAATGTCTTAATTTGCTGTTCCTTATAGTTAGCTCATCTTACAAGTGGGCCAAAATATTACAAACAGCTCTCTCCATAGAATGCCATGCACGACTCAATGACTACCAAAACAAAAATTCAAGGTCAGCATACGTTTCTCAAATGTTCTATGTAGTGCAGATGTTCACCCCAAAAGTAATCATGCTAAGAATCTGGTGGCTCCCATTTTTGGTAGTAGCCAGCTGCAAGTGTCCTCGCCCCACTGTCCAATCAGCATTCAGCACTTCTGAGCGACCTAACTGACCCCCTCGCACCCTTCAGTCGTCCTCATCAGCCTTGACCTGAGGTGTGGGACCCCATTGTGTCCCCGTGCGCTCACAAAGGGAAGGTGAGGGGAAGAGGCTTGGGGGAGGAAGGGCTGACTAAAGTGATGCTTGTTAAAATAAAAAAATAGATATAAAAAAAAAAATCAAGTGCACTAATTGACAGGGGAGCTTTTCAGGGTCGAGAGGAGCAAAGAGAAAAAAAGGGTGGTTTTGTTTGTTTTGAAGGACAAGATGTGTTTTTAGGAGGCACTCAGTCAACAAAAGTATTGGCATGCCTACAGGAAGTGGAAAGCGGAAGAAAACGAATGTGGAACACTACATCTCTGTTCATCGCCAAATGTGGATGTGTGCTAATACTTTTGTCCATTTCTTACGTGTATGACTCGGACTCACAGTCGTCAAAGTTGGAGCAGCTGCGAACGTTATCAGGGATCCGCTTCGAGGGGTCCTGCAGATTGTAAAGCATCTTCAGGACTTTGTTCTTCCTCGCCTCCACGCTGTAGTCCTTCTCCTCATGTCCCACATCCGCCTCTCGTCCCGCAAATGTTTGGTCCGCAAGATCCACGTCACAACCTGCAACACAAGCAAGAATGTTCAGCAAGCTACAGTCAATGTGGAAGTTAGTCGGAAAAAAAAAAATAAAGAAAAAAAAAAGAAGCACATTTGACATCATTCGCCAAGTTGACACTTTGCCCACAAGCCCACATTTACCATGAAAAGAAATCCGACTGAAATGAATGAGATTTGATGAGTTTTTATTTAAGTATTCCCAAATCAATGGATTTATTCAATTTAGATACCGTCCACATTTCTCAACTGATTCAAACCGTTTCAACTCTTCAGCATATCTTTGGAAGTATTTTTCACATTTTCAGAATTTCACATTTTTCATGACAAAATTCCCAATGAATGAGATCAAATTCTAGATGTGATCTGGAATCAGACAATATATGCCCCAGGAGGCTTGAATTTTTGAAGCAAGTTGAAATTTGAACAGTGTAAATCAGAAGAATTATGTGACGTTACGTGGCAAAAAAGTGCGGAGAATAAAAATCACAATAACATATCATTCCCACAATAACTGGGGAGCTTTAGAGGGTTGTTGCCCCCCGTGCCGCCCCCCATTTTACGTGTATTGACTGTTTATCAGCGTTTTTGACAAAATTTTTAGGATTGAATTGTTTTTATTGTTTTTTTTTCCCCTGATGTATTTCAGTGGGTGCAAATTTTACACAAATTTTAGCTCTTTGCGGTGCGGGTCTGGCTCAATCCCCCGCAAATTGTGAGGCTCTACTGTACAATAAAAAACAGAAGTTGTTGAAATAGATTAGTTCATCTTCTGATTGGATCAGTGATCGGTTATCACTTTTTTTTTTTTAAACCGCTGATCAGCTCCAAAATCTCGATTGTCTAAACCCTAATTCAAACTATTATGACTTCCAACTGTTCAGATAATCCAGGACATTTTACCAAGAATTTTTCACATACATCAAATTCCCATACACATTTTCTTAAACATTCCACATTTTCCATGATGATATTGCCTTCATCATTAAAATCAAGCCGTTTTCAATCTCATATTTTCACTTTTTTATTTTTTATTTTTTTTTACAAACAGCATTTCAGTTCTGTATCAGCTCTTCAGCATTCACACATCTCTGAATGCAGCATCCACCTCCCTTTAAGAAGAACCCGGAAACAAGCGTCCATTTTGTCACCCAGCAGCCAATTAAGAGTGTTAATAAGCATCCACACAAAAGCCATAGTTGACACGCGGATCATTTTGGATTGAGGGTAGAACATCCGTCAAGTAACCGAGACGGGCGCCGGGTCGGCCGCGCCGATTGATGGCGCCGCGACTCATTTGCCGGCAGCGGCCATCCGGCACGCTGAACACAATCACGCCGACGTGCCGAATTGGTGTCCAGTCACGGGGGACGACAGGAAGGACAAGATGAGAAATGTGTGTTCCTTTCGACACCGCGCCTAGCAAACATCTGGGATGATGCATGTGACTATTTGAAAAATAAAACTTTACAAGCTTTTTAGTACAAAACAAGCAACTTAATGTAAAAGTATCATTTGTTCTCTTGGTTTTAGTCAGAACTCGGGAAGCAGCAATTGGGATAAGAGTCTGTTAAGGCACAAATCATTCAAAATGTAATGTAATGTAATTGACTTTTTTTTTTTGCAACAGTGTAGTTAAACTAGCAAATAACAGAATAACTTTGAACCGGATTCTTAGTTCGCATCAGAACTTGGGCAGCAGCAGTTTGGACCAGCCTTTAGAGGCTCTGGTCATTTAAAATCTAATCTCTAAATAATTTAGAGGTGTTTAGTAAGAAACAGCATTGTGAAACTAGCAACTCACAATAGAAAATACTTTTTTTTTTCTTTTTTTTTGCTTCTAGCCAAAGCTCGGGAAGCAGCATTTTGGACCCGGTGGATTTTTTATTTTTTATTTTTTTTAAATATTCTGCTTGTCTAGAATGTAAGCACGAATACACAATTGCCTTTATTTTTTATTTTTTGGTAAGAAACAACACAGTGAGTCTAGCAGATAACTGGGGAAGTATTTCTTTTCCTTGTTCTCATCAGAACTCAGGCAGCAGCATTTCTTTTGGCCCAGCTGTTGATTCTTTCTAAGTGCTGTGATTATCACACATCTGATCTTGAATACATCATTCAAAGATATTCAACAACTAAAAGTGCCATGAAGCTAGCAACTAAGTAAGTACACAACTCCGATCCATCCACCTAGGTCGAGTCAGAACTCGGCAAGCAGCGTTTTCGGACCAGCTGGAAAGTCTTAAGCGGTTGTGGTCATCCAACAGATAATCCCTAACAAAGAACTGACAGCATTTTATTCCAAAACACCCGCACTGGGCAGGTCGCCGTGGCAACCGCTGCAACTGAGGTGCGCAGACATCTGCATTTGGGGGTCAAATCCCCTCACAGAGGACAAAAAAGGCACAAGTCGCTGCGACATGAGGACCAGGCGAGGGCAATGCGCTGCGACTTGTATCTCTTTTTGTGTGTTTGGGAAAAATGATGAGCAGCAATCGCGGGGGGCCCGAAGCTATTCACCGACAACACCCCCCCCCCTTCCAAGAATGCGCAAATGATTATTCATGGGCCTCCGCCAGCCTCTCAATCAGGCCTGACAAGTGCCAATCAAAGGCGGGCGCAGTCGGCGACGCTTGAAGAGCCACTGGAGGATTTTGCACAGACAATAGTGACACGACAGTGTGTGGTCCCGGCGCTTTACGCCGCTAATCTGCGTCCTCGGCCAGTTCAGATTAACGGCCCTTTTGTGGCGAGCCACACGTCGCCGTGATAACGTCTTGGGTAACAGCTGAATGCTAACCGGCGGGGGTTTTAGGGAGCGCTCGGGGATTAGTCCGGCTATGAATTCCTGATGAGCTCAAAAGGTCTAATCATGACAGTCGCAGCTGGTTCGCCGCCAAGACTGACCCCCAAGACTCGGCCGAGTGGGAAATCAACGACTTTGTTACGCAGATGACAATTTTGATGAAGTAACAGGGTCGTGACGCTAGCGACTAACTCGACAACTATGACCTCTTCTCATAGTTCTAGTCAGACTGCGGAAGAAGCATTTAGGACTAGCTGTGGAGTCTTTCGAGGCTCTGGTTGTCCAAAATCGGATCTCTTATACCCAACTGTCAAAGTTTTTAATAGAAACAGCACAGAAATGTGCAGCTAACTGGATTATCTCTTCTCCTAGTTCTTGTTACAACTTTGGCAGCAGCATTTGTGCATCATCTGGGGATTTTTTTCGAGGATCTGGTCATCCAAAAAATTATCTCTAATAACTGACATGTTTTCAGTACAGTGAAGTTAGCACATGATCTGTTATCCTAATTCTAGTCAACACTTGGGCGGCAGCATACTGGGCCATGTGGAGATCATTTACAGGGAATCTGGGTGTCCAAAATGTCATTTCCAATTGTGTGAGATCGCACTAGAGACTGTGATCTCTTGTCCTAGTTCTAGTGAGAACTCGGGCAGCAGCATTTGTGGACCATTTGAAGAAAGTTAAGCGGCAGTCCAAACTGCAATCATCAGTACCATTCTGACAAGATGATCTCTGAGACGTTTTAGAAATCAGATCTGTTTTTTTGATTCCAGTCAGAACTCGAGTGGCAGTATTTTGGACCAACTAAAGAGTCTATGGTCAGCTCTGGTCAACCATAATCTGACCACTAACACCATTTTCTGGTAAACAAATATGATGTCTTTTACCCAATCTAGTCAGAACTCGGGCCTCAGCCTTTTTGGACCAACCGGAGAGTTATATAGAGGCTCTGATCATCCATAATGTTACTATATATTTTTTTTAAAGATCATTTGAGAATTATGATCTCTTTTCCTTGATCTAGTCAGAACATGGCGTGCATGGCATTCTATGGTCATAACATGTTGGAGGGTCTTTGGAGTCTTGCTGTAACCGCCTTTTGGAGTACTACAAAAATATTGATTGTAGAAAGGAACTCCTTAACGAAGGAGGCGCGAGAGACAGATGGGCCAGCGTGGGAGGATGCGCGGCGCCCCTGACCTTTTTCCTTCGCTTGGACAAAAAGGCACGTACACAGGTGAAGACGAGATACGGCGGAGGGGCCAGCCGACCGCGGCAAGGATTAGGCCGGCTTAAGTGTACCGGAGGAGAATGACAACTCAACCTGGCCACGACGAGCGAGGGACACAATGGCGCCAATTAGGTGGCCGCCCACTGGCACCGAGGTTGCTTTTAGCGGATCACACGCTCACCAAGGAGACCGTCTCGCCTCGATTCATTTCTGACGCTGCTTGGACAGATTGAAAGCGGTGCGCTACCTTGTGCAGGCGATGATAAACATGATAAACGGTCACGTGATGGACTTGGGGTTATGAGGCATGATGAAGGAGACCTGGAACCTCCCATGGACCAGTCCTGGAAGGATGGACACATCAAGTCATGAGGATCACTTCAAATGAAGAGTCACAATACAGACAAAATGATGTTGACGTTTGTCGTGGGTACAAACTGTCAAAATTGAGGCTATTGTAAACTGAATGTGGACCAAATTGTGCACATCTTGCATTTTCCTGTTTTTAATTTATTTATTACTAATAAGGTACAATACAATTCAACATAAATCACAAAGACAGGCAGTATAGTAAAAAAAAAAAATACATTTCCATTGCATGAATGAAGGCTTATATAATTATATAAATGATGTGATTATTACTATTAGTTTTATACACCAAGACCTTTACTAAAGCCACTTTGATCAAATTTAAGACCAATCGTTTCGTAAATAGGAACATTTGTAGTGACCTATATTGGACTTTTATTTTCACTCTGTGTATTATTTCTATTCATTCTATTGTGCAATGTGTCCGCTATTGTAACTGGCGAGAGCAGTGACCACGTTAATCATATCAATTCAGTGTGACAGAATGTGCTGCTTAGATTTTCTTTGACTCGACTATTTCAAGTGAATCTGTTGATTTCTATTGTGCAAGTTGCAGTTCTCATAAATGATTGGCAAGGGGAGTCATTCCATTACTCACGACGTGACATATTCAGTGTGACATCGAGTGTGATGTTTAGATTTTTACTTGTGTCTGTGGATTATTTCTCGACATTCTGTTAATTTCTACTGTGTCAGGTACAAGTTATGAATAAAACTTGCGAGAGGAGCCATTTTATTAATCATGACGCATTCAATCAGACACCGAGTACGCTGTCATGTTTTTCTTTTACTCTGTAGATTATTTCTAGTGGCTCTGCTTATTTCCATTGTGCAAAGTGTCATTTTATCATGAAAACCTAGTGAGACCAGTTGATCGCGTTAATCACGACACATTCAATGAGACACCGAATGTGCCGTTTAGAATTTTTTTTCTCTCAGATTATTCATAGTGGTTCTGGTGATTTCAGTTGTGCAGGGTGTGTCAGTTTGCATGAATAACTGTCAACATGAGCCATGGTTGGTAATACAGCAGTTGTATATCACATCTCAGTTGTGTGCACCAAGGACATCTTTTTTAACTCCTGGTGGTAATGTCTAATCATTGAGCTTATTTCTATTGTGCAACATTCAGGTTATCATGGGGGCAGATGCTGTGGGTGAGGGGTTTGGCGGCTTGGTCACTCACCGAACTGTCATCTTCCGGGACCTTCCACGACGAGTCAGGAGTCCCCATTGGACCTGATGAGGGCGACAACGTGAATGCAGCTCAGATCACAGGAAGTCATTTGTATGAGGTTGTGTCAAGCAGGCAGGTGAATGTGTATGTACATAAACGCTTGCCGCTGGCACGCACCCACACGCACTTATCTTTTGTAATGGCGTCTATGTGCACAGATATGAGTAAGGCAGCACACCGGGCTGATGCCGAGTGTAATCTGTGAGCAAATAGCGGCCGTCAAAGACGAGCACCTGTCTGCGGGAGCGTGCCAGGTGCAAACATTGTTCTTAGGATGGGGGGGGGGGGAAAAAAAAAAAAAAAAAAAAAAGACAAGCTCATTGTCAACATTCATACAACTAGGAGAAGTCGCATCTCGTATGTGTATTGTGTCATTTTGTCGGCAAGGACGGGGTTGGGGTGGTGGGGGGTGGATGGTGGACCTCCATGTCCTTTAAGCCACCTCAATATGGATTCTTCTTTGAAATGACAAAATGCCTCAAAGCATGCTGGGAGGTTGACACTCAGCATGCCATTCATAATAACGACATCATGAAACAGAATGTAGCGAATCAAAGTGTTTTGGGCACATTTTTGCCCTCCATTCACTGGACAACAACGAGCTGCTCCTTGTGGTGTGCATGACATGGCCACCCGGGGGCAGTATAATTTTGACATACTCAACTCAAAGTGTATTTATATAGCACTTTCAAACAGCCTGAGCTGTCATACGGTCACAGCTCCTCAGTGAACTGCAGTAACCTTAGTCGCTCTTCGCTGAGGATAAAGAATATGTGCCTGTTAGTATTGTAATGTTTGTCTACATGTGTTGATTCATATGTGTGTTCAAATTAGTGTTGTTCCGATACCATTTTTTGGCCCCCCGATACCCAGCTTTGCAGTATAGGCCGATACCGATACCATACAGATACCTATGGGGGTTTTTCCCCCTCAACATGAAAAAGCTGTCCTGCCATTGGTTCAGAGCATTAAAGGGCCAATAGGATATCTTAGATCGGCATGCAGTGAACATGTCACATATCAGTGAACGTTGTGCACGAGCAAGACGCAAGATGCTGCATCCAAAATCCTATATTAGTGTTGGAATTAATGGTATCGGCATCTTACTTGTGCGTACTCACCGATAACGATACCACTGTTTTAATGCAGTATCGGCACCTCTGCCGATACCAGTATCGGTATCAGAACAACACTAGTTCAAATCCATTGAAAGGGTTGTAATGCCACAACATAGATGCTATTCGCTAGCAAGTCCATGGCAACAGATAATCCTACGCTGTGTATTTTATTATTTTTTTTAATACACAACATGTAATTCTGTGTCTTATGTTTAGTTTTACAGTAACTGACTTTCTCCTGGCTTCTGATTGGCTCAATGGTACTTGTTTACATGCTAGTGAGCTAGCTAGCTAGCATGAGGGGCTAAAGCCAAACTGTGGCAGGGCTTTTGACAAGCCCATAAAATTTATCTAGCGGTCGCACCGAGCTGCTTATCTGTGTCGGACTTTCCGGGGTTAATGATCGACTCCAGCGGTTTGATCTTTATGAATTTGCCGCAAGAATATTGGAGGAAGCAGTTAAGCCTAGTGGGGGAAGGGGTGGCACATTTGAGACGCCCGCCGCCAATAAAGTCAACGCGTCGTCGCTACGGCAAAACACACACGCAGACGCACACACCTGCCCGCTTATCAAGCCATCTCGCCTAAACTGTCAAGCGGCACGTCTGGCCGAGATTGATACAGACGACTGCAAAATATGTCCTTTGACGCATACAACATATTTTCATAAACAAACACAGGCAGACTTTGAAGGGTAGAATGTTTGTACTTTGGCTGCTTCTTTGCATAATCATAAATAACTGAAAAATCAATCATAAAACAGTTCATTGATAAAGATTTTACAAATTTATTGTTCTTGTAAAACTAAAATTCATTGTGTAAAACTACATAACACAAGCACATAAAATATGATTATTAATCATATGGAAAAGAAATTATAGTGGTAAATAAATGAGAAATAGGAGAGTAATAAAATAGATTTGTTTTAAAATATCCAAATCTGTTATACACGGTAGTTCATAAATATGTAAAACATAGCAAACAAAAATACAATAAGTAAAAGAAAATAAATCTTGTACTTGTATTTATGGATTGTATTTCATATGCACTATGCAAATATGTACTCATAATTAAAACAAAATATATATAATATGACAATAAATAACTAAATACTGTAACTCGTAATCAAAATCAACAACTGTAATCTAATACTGTACATAAACTATAAAAGCAAGCAAAAAACTGCAAGTAAAAGGTGTGGCAATACCTTCTGAGGTCACCATGTCATCATGGTGGGGGCTCCATTCGTCAGGGAGGAAATGGTCCCCCATGCCGCCACCGAGTGTGCTCTCCGGCGAGGTGCGCTGCAGCAGAAGCAGCTGCACGCGCGACAGCGAGCCCATATTACCCGAATGGCAACCCACCGTCAAGGTCGACATACCTGCACACAACGACGCCTCTGAAAAACAAAACAACAAAATCAAAACATAGAAAGATCTGAAACACAAAAGGAGGACATATTCTATTTGATTGATTCTACTGAATGATGTGGAATGGAAGTCAAAAAGGTTTGAATCGGTCAATAAATGAGAAAAAATGAAATAAATTTATGGCTTTTATTTTGAAATGTCGAAAACAAAATGTTGGTTTGAATTGGTGAAAAAAATAAAATAAAACTGGTTATTTTAATACTGCAAATGTAGAATTTTTTTGTAAGTGGAAATTACAGTAACGTTGATAAGTGTGAAAAGGTGAATTGAGTTGAAAGATTTCAATTTCAAATAGGAATGAATGATTGGAATTTGTTAATTTGAACGTATCATTGGGAGTGAATAGTGAATTTTTGGTGGAAAAAGGTTGAATTTTAGGAAGAAAAATGCAAGTTTTGGAATAATAATAATAATTAAAAAAAGTAGCCCTGAACATATTTTTTTAGTGTATTGAAACTGGAATGGTGTGAATTATTAAATCCAAAGTACGGCCCGGGGGCCATTTGTGGCCCGTCCTCCATTTTTCAGTGGCCCATGACAGATACTAAAAATGGCATGCATTTGACAGTTGAAATAATAAAAAAAATGTTTGGAGATGTTCAAAGTAAGAAGGGAGGGTGTTGGAAAATAGCTTTTACTATTACAACTAAATTGGTTTATATACTGTAGCATTTTTCTAGATATGCAAAAGCACAAATTAAATTTAATTGAATACAATTTCTCTTCATAACACGTGGCCTTTGCGTCCTTCTGTTTTTCTGTATGTGGCCCTCAAATGAAAAAGTTTGGACACGATTGCATTAAATGAATGTGAAAAAAGTGATCAATGCAGAATGTGAAATTTTTGGGGTAAAAATTTAGGAGTACTCCAGTGGAAAAATGTGACTTTTTTTGGTAAGTGGGAATTTTGGGAATGTTGAAAATCCTTCTGAAAGCTAAATTGAATGTTCTGAATTTCATGGGAATTACGTAAATGTGTCATTTTGAATGTGCCATTTGGAATGAATGGTGAAATTTTGGTTGAAAAATGTAGAATTTTGGGGGTGAAACATGAATTTTTGGAATGAGGAAATGCAAGCACACTGAATTTGTTGAAATATAATAAAATAACCTTCAGCCCTTACACAATCATTGAATGTGGTGATACAGAAATGAACGTTCATCAATTCTGGCCTTGGAATGACTTGTTCAACTGGAAAGGGAAATTACACACACGCATGCACGCACACACGCGGTCACACCCAATTAGAAGTGGATCAGTGACAGTGTGGCTGGGTGCCCATGCAAATCCGTCCCGATCCACGTTGGACGGGTGTGGAGGTGGAATTCCACATACACACAAACACCCAGAATACTTCACTCACGCACACACAGTCATTCCTAACCACCTGTATGCACACTTCACCCTCACTCAATTTAGTCTGCCGTGGTGGTGTGCAACAAAGTCCAAGAATCGTTTGTTAGGTGGCGATGGCAAAATCTTTGTGGACTTTGGGAGAGGAAATCCCGGGATAACAGACGGCCACACTTGCAGCAGCTTCATCATTAGCCAAAAAGTGTCCAAATAGATTGAGAGGACACTATGCGCTAATCTGGGGGCTAATCCCACTGTTGCTACACACTTGTACACAAAATGAACACAATCAAGTCAATACATTTCCCCCAAACGCAATAACGCATTATTAATGGCTTTGAATTTCTTCTTTGATAACTATATCTATTAGATTTTTTATTTTTTTTTGTTGACATGTAAGACGGGGGGGATCCCCCGCAGTTTATTGTAGGGCACGATGGTTTCTGTGGCAGTTGCCCACCCTGATCCTTCCACAGCCTGGGGGGGGTGGGTCAAAGGTCAGGGGGTTCAGACAGAGGTTGTGACAAGCAAGCAGGTTAAACACCTTGTTGGGGATTACACAGGAGGAAAGTCTTCATTTGGACACAAACGCGCATGCACATGTACACACAATACAAGACATGCAAGTGGCTTTGTGCACTTTGGGCGGACACGGAAAGTGTATCTGGTCACCATCTGAGGCTGGGGAGCGGGGATAATTGAGACATTAGATGAATGGGAAAACTATCCAAAAAAAAAAAAAAGAATAATGTCATCATCATCATTGTGGAGTTCTGACTCCACCCATTTGATGAACAGCAAACAAATGTGACAGCGCTTCATTTTTTTCCACATTTTACTATGTAACTGCCTCAACTATTGTTTTTTTATCCTTAAAATTAAGACAGCTTTCTTTCTTTTTTCACATTTTGTTATGTTGCAGCCTAGCATAAAATGTGTCAAGTGTGCAAAATTATAATGCATATAGAAAGTGAATGTACAAAACACCCAACAATGACAGTGTAGAAATTCATTTTTTTAATTGTTGCATATTTAACACAATAAAAACTAAGCTAAAGATGGCATATATGTAAATCTTGTTGGTGTAACATAAAATGCTTTAAAAAAAAAAAAAAAAAAAAAAAAAAAAGGGGGGGGGGGGGCAAAATGTTAGAACACTCAACAATTACTGTCGGAATGAGCAATCATTTTAGCTTTAGGAAATTTGCAAAAAATATTCCATTAAAGTAATTAGTTTGTTAAGAATGTTTAAAAAAAAATATATATATATTTTTTTTTTCCTTCAGAATTTACAGTAGTTAGAATTTGTACAAAATTGCACTGCAGTTAATAGAAACCCGTTGCGATTTTTTTAGGGGTGTTAGTTAGTAATGAATGTTATAATCTACAATATTGTTTTAAACTACCAGAAAAAAAATAAAAATAATCTTCCGCATTGGAGTTTGTACAATCAAAGAAAAAAAAAATGAACTGAATCGGTTTGGCAATATGGTGGCAAGATTAATATCGGGCTTGCTAGCCAAATTAACAAAATTACAGAATGATTTTTTTATGCCACTTTTGTTCAGACCAAAACCAGCACTAGTATTTAACTCTTGAGTAGTCACCGACATAGATACCACTACTTGCCCATCACAAATAATAATAATAATAATAATAAAAAATCTAATTATGAAAAATAAAACAGTAAAAGACATTGCATTGATTGGTGGTTTGCATATAAATGTTTAAAATATTTCAAAATTAAAAACATTCTCTCAAATCCATTTTGTTCTCATACCGTGGCAAGGCGAATCCCCGCCAAGCATCGAGTCGGACGCTCGGTCTGAAGAAAGCGACGAGGGGGCGATGGCGTCAAGTTGGTCAAACAGGTCGGAGTGAGCGCCGCTGAGTTGCGTCATTGAGCCTGGCAACGCTGGAGTTGAGCCGCAGCGTCCTGCAAACACGGACATTTCCAAAAATTTGTCAAGCAACATGAAAATCTGGCAATAAATAAATAAATAAATAGTGTTTTTTGAACATGGAACACTTCAGCTTGTTTTCATCAGAATTTAGTCGGATTTGGTGGGGGAAAAAATACAAAATAAATCACCGTACTTAGGAGCAAAGTGACTAAAAATAAACATCCATTAAATTAGTCCAAAATCTCTTTTTTTTGGGGGGGGGGGAATGTCATCCATCTTTGTGGAGGAGAAGGTACTGAACTAATCAAGACGTTTGGTGTAAAATAGCAAAGATTCTCCTCCAAGGAGATCATCTAACATGTTATCGCAGACAAGATCTGGTCCTGGAAGTCTCCTCGGGTTTAGTTAAATCCGCTGCCCTCCAAACGCTCGGACCTCCGTGAGTGAAGACGCCCGGGTCGCTCAAAAGTCTCACCTTTGCAAAAGCCCCACATTTGCCTTGAAGCCCTCATTAATACAAAAAGTGTGCAGCTAATCGCTACTTCCTTATCTAATCTCTCAGTATCACAACAACACTGCGGACGTTTAGCGCAACAAAATCCATTTAGTTTGTTGGGAGTGGAATTTCATTTCGCACAATTCGCCGACAAAATGCACCGTAATTTTTTTTACTGACTTTTGAATTTGGGTATTGTATTCTTAGTTCACAAAATCTTAGCGTAAAATTTCATTAAAAAAAAACAAAAAAACCCCTCAAATTCCCCATTCATTTACACTGTTTATAGGGTTGTTTACATAAAATTAGACTGATACTTTCATACAATTACAACCTAAAATCATTACAAAAAAAAAAAAAAAAAAAAAAAAAAGTACCAAAAACAAATATTTGATCAACTCAAATTGCCTGTTCATTGGAATTTAGTGAGTGATGGCTATGATAAATTAGCAACTCCATCTTTGATATTAAATTATTAAAAATACCCCATAATTAGCAGAGAAGAGACATCTTAGCTTTAATTTGGTATTTTATTTTATTAAAAATGATATACAAATGTCAAACTACGCAGCACAATCTAGCCGTTAACGAGCATGCCAGAATCTTTGAGTGATTTTGATTGATCAGGAACATGTAATACGTATATATCCTACCTTCTTATACAATTGAATCCAAAATCAGTGCGAAAATCTTACATGTTTAAAAAAAAAGAAAAAAAAAAAAAAGTGTACTACCCCCACCCCCCAAAAAATAGCCTGGGTAGTTTAGAGAGTGTTCAGCAAAATGACATGTAAGTCTTGAGATGATAACCGAGCAATTTATGATTTAAAGTATTAATATAGGCAATTGCAAAAATTTTTAGGTGTCCATCATTTGCATACATCACTATTCATTTGTTGTTCATTTTAGTGTTAGCCATAAATGACCTCAACACGCATAGCGTTAGTCGGCCATGTTGGTGGGGTCTCTTTTATTGGAACGGCTCGACGGTGTCTATGAAAAAGACGGCCTAACATGCTGTTGTCCATTCTTTTGCTGCTGAAATGAATGAAGCAGTGGCACTCGCCGTGAAGGGAACAGCGGGCGACGATACAGCCCCCCAACCCCCCACCCCCCCTACCCATACAGCGCTCGCCCACTATCAGAACAAAAAAGGGGAGAAAAGCCACACACAATTTGCACATTGTGTGCCTCCTTTCACCAAGCAGTCAGATGTCAGCAGCCCGGGCCTTCATCGGGGCAACTGACGGTAAATTGGCCACGGCGGGAAGACGACGGGCCGCAATTCTATTGTGGCGAGCGGCGGCCCATGTGGATTTATGACACCGGGGGGAAGGGGCACATTTGAACGTGAATTAAATGGTACCAGCTTATCACAGGCACGCCACGGGAAACTAAGGTGACAAGGATTCTTGACTTGCCTTGTTTGCAGTACGTAATTATTCAGAGCCAAGTGTGGAGCTCACCTTTCATGGGGGAAATGGGAGGCAGCACGGGCCAGCGACGGGGGTCCGCAAAGGGGGTTCTTCTTGATGCTAACCCGGGACTCAACGCAGAGAGACCATGATGTGGATCCAATGGAGGGACTCCATCTGTGAAGACATCAATGGGACCTTGGAAGTTGTCCTCAGGTTTACTGGAAGGACGGCAGATGTCCGGAGGTCCAGTTGGGACGGCATTAAGTGGAAGGAAGTCAACTTCCGCGTTCCGAGGAGATGCTTGAAGATTGAGTCCTTTCGGAAGATTTGCCAATACAGATGACGTCTCCCTCTTATTGTCTGCAAAATGGATGTCAGGAGATTAGCACATGCTAAACTGATGAATCAGGTCACATTACCTTTACCTCAAGGTAAACATAACACAATGAGAAGATAACATGAAAACTATCCATCCATCCATCCATCCATTTTCTTGACCGCTTATTCCTCACAAGGGTCGCGGGGGCTGCTGGCGCCTATCTCAGCTGGCTCTGGGCAGTAGGCGGGGGACACCCTGGACTGGTTGCCAGCCAATCGCAGGGCACACAGAGACGAACAACCATCCACACTCACACGCACACCTAGGGACAATTCGGAGCGCCCAATTAACCTGCCATGCATGTCTTTGGAATGTGGGAGGAGACTGGAGTACCCGGAGAAGACCCACGCGGGCACGGGGAGAACATGCAAACTCCACCCAGGAAGGTCCGAGCCTGGACTCGAACCGAAACTAGTGCCATAAATATCAATACCCATGATAAATAGAGTAAATAGAGATAGTTTTAATTGATTGAGCAAATTGTTTTCCCCATGCTTCTCTTTAAATGTATTGCACAACAATGTTAAATAAAAATACCAAAGAAAATTTTTAATAAACTACGGATGTCAAAATTAGTGCGTTAATTTAAAGTTCCTTTCACGTCACTATTTTTTTTTCTTTTTTTTTTAATGAGCGCCCCTTACTTGGAAAGCCTATATGGGCTATATGCTACCGAAGAGGTGGGACGTGATTTTATTTCCGGTCCGGGTTGCGAACGTGCAACCCAGCGGCACAAAGTCGGAAGCACAAGTATTTTTGACGCAGCCCATACGTCGCAAACCGAACCGGAAACAAAATGTGCAAAAAACAGTCCCGCCTCTTCCGTGGCATATACCCCATTGGTCGAATTCGTCGCAACGCAGCAGGCACGTCCAGATCAAAATTTTGCAGTAACAACTGACAATGCATATTTGTGGTGACAGGGGTCAAGTTATATTTTACCATTTAAAAATGTGCAGACTTTCACAAGTTACTTCATGTTAAAGATTAGATAACTCTTAATAGAAAAAGAAAAATGCACTGAGCTGTCACCAATGTCTTACAAATGCAATTATGCCATCTAGTGGCAAAAAATGAGCTCAACACAAATCAAAATCATTTTTTACAGTACAGTACATTACTTAATTTTGTGAATTATGAAATTACTATCAATGGCTAAAAGATGCAGCTATGTTTCTATTAGCTTAACTTTTTTTTCACTTATGAAAATTGTAATTAATCGCGAGTTAACCATTGAAGTTGTGATTAATTACGATTCATTTTAATCGCCCGACACCCCTAAAATCAACACTTGTAAAACATTAAATACAAGTACTGTACTGCATTAAAAAGTTGAAGCAACTAACTTCATGCACACAGTTTGAACATTTAATTCAGTGATTCTTTGGTATACCACTAGAGGGAGCTTGCGTACTGGTACTATTATCACACTTCTGGATTGGATCAAGAGTTGAACTTTCGCATGTTATGACAACATTCTTGGAAGATGTGATGAACGACGCTAAAGCTAATGCTAACCCGATGGGATGCTGCTCCGTCTGCTGTCCAAGTCGGTGCTGCGGCTAAACCGACTGGAGGACGGACGACTGAAGTCCGACTCGGAGGCGACCTCGGAAGGCTTCGGCCCAGTTGGACTGAGGCAGAATTCCCTGCGGTGTTCTCCGGGTCCATGCAGTCCATCTTTCCCACTTATGGGAACGAGACCGCCGTGGACGTGTTCTGCTTTGCTTTGCGCTCTTCTGGGGTTCAAGTGCACGGAATGCGGACTCTGCACGGCGGATGATGGCGGAACGTCAGGTGGACTTGGAGCAGCATATCGGACTTGTTCACACGCTCGTCCATCACGGCCAGACCCTTCCAAGACAAGACAACATGAAAACATGAAGAAAAGCTTCTTGTGTTTGCAGCGTTCAGATCTTCTGTTGCTGACATTCTCGTTCCCAGTGCCCTCAGAGCAGGAACACTCGTTCCCCTGCTGGGTGGGCGAACAAAAGACGGGAAAAGAAAAAAACGCTGCGCCAGGCCGGGAGCAGCTGTCGCCATTCCCAAATTTACAATAGTGAGCAGGATAGGACCATGCTGGATTCGGATTTGCTAACAGCTGGAAAACAACAACAACAACCACCACCAAAATGAGTGATCACGCTAACAAGTAGGGGTGTTAAAAAAAAATCGATTCGGCGATATATCGCGATACTACATCGCGCGATTCTCGAATCGATTCAATAATCGGCAGAATCGATTTTTTTTTTTTTGATTTTTTTTTTTTTTTTTTTTTTTTTTTTTTAGGATTCACATCTTGAGCATGGAAGAATGTTATATGAACGGCACATTAAGCCTTAATATTTTTATTTTAATGCTGTTCAAATGTGAAACAGATTGCAAACTGTTTGTGTACAGTGGCTCACGGTTATAAGCCTCAAGTTTTAGATAAATATATTCATACAAATCTTACAGTGTACATGTACAAATTTACTGATAGTATTTTCTAAATTTGAATGGAAAAAAATCGCAACAATCGACATATAAATTCGTATCGGGATTAATCGGTATCGAATCGTGACCATTCGTATCGGGATTAATCGGTATCGAATCGAATCGTGACCTGTGAATCGTGATACGAATCGAATCGTCAGGTACTAGGCAATTCACACCCCTACTAACAAGCGCTAGCGGATTCAAACACACTCATACTTTGCTTTACATAAAGTCACATGAAGAAGACTTGAAATGATTTACAAAGTCCTTTTAACAGTATCAACCTACTTAAAAACTTCTGTAAACTTTCCAAAAGTGACTGCATTGTAATGTGGTTGCACAAGTGTGCACACCCTCAATTGGGATGTGGCTATTAAATAAGTTCAGCTGTTCTATCTTGTAAAGCTCCAGTTAAAGCTGAAGAAAAACGGCCCCAAATTAAGTTCAGATGTTCTAGTAGGCTTTTCCTGACTTTTTGTTTTCCAGCATAGTTTTTTTTTTCTTTTCCTTTTACTGCTAATTCAAACTAATTCCTACCACATTGTCGAGGGCCCAAGTTGAAGCTGGAGAAAAACAGTTGCATCCAAAAGTTTATATGTTCTAGTAGGCTTTTCCTGACATTTTTGTTTGGTTTCTAACACTGCTCATAATTCCTTCCATCATTTGACAAGAGCTGGGTTTCAAAAATTTAATAATCAATATCAAATTGATTTTACTCTCTGAGCCTTATATTGATTCATAAAACCAAAAATTGATTTTAATAACTTTTTCCCGACAAATTCACAAGAAAATAGAATTGTAAAGGCCAATTTTGTTTTTACTGTTTACTTGAAATTTACTATTCACATGAAATTAAAAATAATTTCTTAAATTTATGAAAGACCTGACTTACTGTATTGCACTTTAAGACAATTCAGAATCTTTTTACTTTATATATACACACAATTATTGAAAATTAATTGTGAAAATATTTTTATCCCATCCTTGCTGATGTCTATGCATGTGTAGCAATTCTGTGATTATAACACGTTACTTCCATTAATAAAAAAAATAATTAAAAAAAAGAAGAAAGAAACTTACTGCCTCCACACAATTTAATATAGAATTTAATATTTGCGCAGTTTTTTTTTTTTTTGTTTTTTTTTTTATCATGTCCTGGATAGTTAAGAAGATGTTGATGTTCCATAATTAATCAATATTGGATCGAATTGAAGTGAATGGAATTGGACAAAATCGAATCAAACTGAACTCTTGTGAATCGACATCGAATCAAATGAGTAAATTAGAATCGATACCCAGCCCAACGTTTTCCTGCTGATGCACACAATTAAGACTGAGGGGCACCATTTTAATCCTTCATCTCTCCTTTTCAAGCCTCCAGCACAAACATGAACTCCTTGTGGCTCCGCCCCCTTCCCCCTTGGCCTTTCTCTCCTTTCCCCTTTTGCACACCCCCAATTCTTTTCACCGCTCTTTCTCTTTCTTGGCGGACCACTGATTCGACGTGTGCGCGAGAGATGGAGGGTGGGGGGGCGGCGTCAGACAATCTCCTCTTGTTTCCTCCGCCAAGAAGAGTCAACGCAGGGAATAAAGAGAACACATTGCTGCACTGCTTCCCTTACAATGCGCCGCCATTCCCATCTGTTAGGTCCGAGCGTGCACGTGTAAATGACATGTGTCGGGGCGTACGAGCCACATCGGCTTCCTTCGGGGCAATTGTGAGCGGGCCCGGCGCCATATGGCGGAAGAATTACTTTTTAGGCCGCTCGTGTTGATACGCCCCCATCGCGCTCTTCTCACCCGTACACGGAGGTGAGGGCTGCACAAGATGCCTTCACATCAAAAAGGAGCTGCACAACTACCCGCAGCCAGTGAATATTCTGTCTACCAACAGGGCGGCACTGTTTGCACTGAAGCAAACACAGACAGGGAGATTAAAAGAGACATTTGATGACCAAGTGACTCACATGTCAATTGAGCGGGTACGTCAGCCTCACCCGCTGGTGCTCGGCAGGGACGGGTGGCCGGCCGCCTGCCCACAGACGGAGGCTGCGGTTGAGGCTTGGAGCTTAGGAAACAGGGAGGTCGGAGGCCTTGGCAGTCCGATTTCATGTGAGACAGGAAGCGAGGACAAATTGCAGGCGGACGCTGGGCGCTCACACGGACCTGGGGAGTAAAAGAAGGAGAACAACTACTCATATGACATATTTGAATGGAGAAATGAAATAATTTTCAAGCAAAAAGGGGCAGAAAATAAAAAAGTTCCTCTCTATACTCCTTTTAATTCAAATTGTGTTGTCTGATTTTTTTCCCTAATTATTTCAAATCAAATCAAACTATTTATATAGCACCTTTCATACATTCATATGCAACTCAAAGTGCTAAACAATTCAAACATCCATAATACAATAAAAAGAAAAAGTTACCACTCCCCCTATATCCCCATGATCGTGCCCACAGACACACGCAAACCACAACATGGCGGGGCACAGAAAAACCCTGTGAGGAAAGGCACCCAGGAGGAGTTCATCCACACAGACATGACGGCCAACCACCACAGGGAGGAATGCCATCCCAGAGACTGCCAGCCCACAGTGACCGCAGCCAGTTCCATATAGACAGAAGTGAGCCACAGCTCCCCGGGGCCAAGGGGCCCCCAGGACAACCGCCCGCCTGCAGGAGAAGAACAGCCATCCCTCCCAATGTGGAGGCTCCCCCATGAGGAAAGACTGGATTTAAAAACTTAGTAACTACCAAATAAAAACATTTTAACACAAAGAAAACAGTTAAACACTAGGGGGGGAAACAATAGGAAAAAAAAGCAAATAAAATAAATGCTAAAAGACAATCTAAATTAAAACAGCTAAAGAAATAAAAGGGGTTAAAAAGAAGAGAGATCATTCAAATGCCAAACTAAACAAGTGAGTCTTGATCCTCATCTTAAAAACATCAATAGTCCTGATGGCCTCCAGCAGGCTATTCCATAGGTGAGGATCATTTTAGAATTTTTATATGTACAAGTTGCATTACCGGTATATACACATTATCTTGATTCAATTACTGCTTATTTTACTTAATTTATATGGATTATTTACATATGTGCGTTATGGATTAAATTATTTCTTTCAATGTTGCACTACATCTCATACTTGCAATGAGTTCAAACATCACAAGGCTTCTCTGTCACCCCCGTGTGGCCACCACAACCACTACAGCGTTTTGTTGAGGCCCACGGTAAACAAGAGAGCCCCCCAAAAAGGTGAACAAGCAGCCACAGTGACCTTTCCAAAGCAAATAAGAATAAAAGTTCTCGTGTTTGTCTTGGATTTAGGAGAGGCCCTCACCCTTTTTGCACAGCATTCGAGCAGACATGGGTGAGAGTGATGGAGGGATGGATGAGGAAGAGGGAGGGGTGTGGGGGTGATGGTGGTTCACTGTCTGAGCCTCACACAGGGAGGATCAGCTTGGAACTCTCTTACTCTCAGATGTGCGGCTTTAAAGATTTGCATTCTTCTGATGTACACGAGTGAGCCACAAGAATAAGAACCCCCCCGCCTCATTACCTGCCACTCAGTACCCTGAAAAGAGTGGGAGGAGGCAGGTGTAGACACGTCACACGCCAACCCGAAGCCATCAAACTGCATCACAAAAACTAAAAAAAATAAATAGAAATCATTCTAATTAATTTTATAGGTGATGAAAGTGCAAAATACGTCTCCCATGATGTTATTTTCCTGTATTATTTTGGTTTTAAGGATCAAATTCACTCGCTCCGCGAGTCGTGGCGACCTCCTGGCGCCCAGCAACCCACGCGTGGTCCCCGCCGCCTCAGCCTAATGTCATTAGAGGCCATCTTGCGCCAGCGCCGCGACGCTGGACAATCCCACGCAGGAAGCGCATGTGCGTCGTTTGGCTTGGCCCCGCAGATGGACGCCGGGGCCACCTCCAAAGCCAGCGCCCGTGAGCTGATGCAGACGCACTTCATTAGGCAGCAAGGACACAAAAGCGTGCCTATGTCCACACGCACACGCGCGTCTCGGCGAGAAAGCAGATTTCGGCCCTAACAAGGTTAGAGCCCCAAAAAGTGGCTTTTGACATCAGGGAGATTTGTGTTTCTGCGGGCTTTAATTGGCTTTGCTGCAGGGTTGGCGGGCGTGCGGTGCTGGATGAAGGTTAGGACGCTGCTGTGACACTGGGCCGCATTGTGGCAAGGACGCAAATGTGATTATGGGCCAGTGTCAGAAAGCAGGCTCACATGCGGCTTAGCCTCCCAAGCAGCAGAAACTTTTGACTTTCTGGCTTGTTGAGACAATGAGCTCGCTTTGCGGGAGACCCCTGCCTTGCCCAAATACAAAAAGACAACACAGTTACGGCTTAAGCTTCCCTTTTCGGCAGAAGTGTTGGAGTTCACAGAAATAGGCAACACTTTTTTTTTTTATGAGACATTTTTTAATTAAATATTTTTTGGAAGAGCAGATAAATTAGATTATCACTTAACAGTCATTTGTATTTCTTAGGTTTTATCAATGCAACTATCACATTCATTCAAACTTCTGAAATTATTTAGGGGAAAAAAATTCCAATTGGCAGTGAAATATCCAATTTTCAACTTATTTTCATGATTTATTTATTTAATTCATTTTTATTTATTATTTATTTTATTGTATTTTTTTTTAATGGAAAATCAACCCCAAAATGTTCTTTACAAAAATGCACCCACTAGTCAAAAAACAGCATTCTGATTAATATTGCATTTGTGGAATTTGAATTAAGCAGCAAATTCTACCAATTTTTATCCATCTCAGGGGGCGGCCGTTTTGCCACTTACTGTCGACTGAAAATGACATCACAGTTGCTCAGGGCTCAGGTAACTACCAATCACAGCTCAGCTGTTTTCTGAAGCTGAGCCTTCTGTATGCTCTAGCATAAAACTAAAAGGTATAAATACATCTTTTAAAATAGAACGTATTTATACGTTTTTGGGAGCAAAGGACCAATCAGGGAATATGTTTTTTTTTAAGCTGTGCTGTCCAGTGTGATGGATAAAAACGATGGATTTTGATGCTTGATGCATATTACACAAATACAATATTCATCGCAATGCTGTGTTTAGACTAGAGGGGTTTAAGAGAACATATTTGAAAGAAGATTTTTGGGGCAACGTCACCTTTAAGCATGTAATTTGTAAACTGACAGGAAACTTGTTAAATTCTTTTTGGTGATGTTTTACTTCAATTTAAATATTTTTTTATGCATTTTGATTAATGCAGTTAAATCGGTTGGAATCACAAATTTTCTCTGAAATTTATAATAAAAAAAGAATTACAAGTACCAAGAACTAAAAATTCCTGGAATTTTAAGTGGACGCCATCATGTGTTTCTCCTGCTTCTGAAATGAGACAGTACAATTACATCTAGAGTGTATTAACATTATATTATAGCATTACAGTTCTCAAGTCTATTCTGTTTTTCAGCTTCCTGCCCACAAGATGGCCGAGTGCCATTTTTGCCACCATCTTGTCCGCTTGTTTGGGCACCTGTGCATTCTGACGCGTGGCCCCGGGTGACAAAAGCGGCAGGCTGGTTAAAGTACCGCATTTATTCCACAGTGGTGGGCACGAGTGGCAAAGACTCTCGTATGCAAATGAGGCCAGCATGGGCCATTTACTTGTTTGTTTAGCCGGAGGCCGAGACAGGAAGTCTGTGGTCGCCACGGTAACCCTAAATATCGCTCGTGTGAAACAAAAGAGCCACAAGTGGGAGGACTGGCTTGATCATAGCATCCACATAGACAATATTGAAGCTTGCGGCTTTCATTTTTATTATTTCTCTGGCAACTTTTTGGGGCCTTTAAAATGCTCTCCTAAATTGTCAATCCTGTTGAAAATGTACTTATTTTAGGGGTCTAACAGCACAATTCAAGAGTGCAATAATAACACTGCCTAATCATCTTGTGTATGGCTTATCGCGGCAAAGGTGAAATGCTCACTAATAGTGATTTAGACATTATATATTTTATGAGTCTTTTGTGGTGGTTACATCGAGCCCATTGAAATGCCAGGAAACTGTTCCAATCCGGTGTAATAAACTATGCCAAACATTGCGACCCCTGACAGCGAAAAAGGTCACACTGCAGTATCAACTTTTCACCAATAGAGGATGCTAACACTGTTTGAAACGGTCACGAGTAGTTTGACTACAGTCCAATGGGTGCCCTAAGAACACCATGCAAGCTAGGCTTCCATGCAAAAATTGGTGTCACCCTATTTTTGAGTCAACTCCCCCCAGCCTTACTAAACTAAATTACAGCTGGCATTGGTGTTTTTTTTCTTCTTCTTCTTTTCTGACTTGATCTCGACCACCGCTATATAAATAAAGATGACTTGACCAAACTGCTGCTTCTTATGTTAAATATGGCTCACAAGTTAAAGAGAAAAAAAACTTGCCCACTGATCTTGAAAAACTCTTAAGTGGAGTCACTCGCATCTCAAGGCACCACTGTGTTAGTGAAAACGTGTGTGTGATGATGATGATGACTAGTGTTGTTCAGATACCGTTTTTTTGTCCCCCGATACCGATACCCAGCTTTGTAGTATCGGCCGATACCATACCGATACTTAAGGTTTTTTTTTCCTCAACATGAATAAGCTGTCCTGCTATTGGTTCAGAGCATTCAAGGGCCAATAGGATATCTTAGATCGGAATGCAGTGAACATGTCACATACCAGTGAATTTTGTGCACAAGCAAGACACAAAATGCTGCATCCAAAATCCTATAATATCTTTGGAATTAATGGTATCGGCATGTAACTTGTGAGTACTCACAGATACCAGTTTTAATGCAGTATCGGAACAACACTAATGATGACTCACAGTACGGCAGGAGATGGGCCTTTCCCACAAGACGGCCTTGCTGACAAAAGACACAAAGACGGGTCTCTGTAACAAACAGAAAAACGGAGACGATGTTTTTGATAAAGTCGCAGCAGAAGACAAGTACAGTGATGAAAGGACAAGCCCCCCCGGCCCCTCCACATTGAGTACATTAATAAGCCCTCTGTCTTGATTAACGCCACCACTTGATGGAGTCTGCTCGCCCACGCACGCATCAGACTCGTTTTGGCTCCATCTGCTCCTCCAGCTTTCAAAGCTGGCAGGACAGTACGGAGGTGTCACGGTCCGGCCGGGGGTCTGCCACCAGAAAAGGCTTGTGTCGAGTCATTCATCACATCTGACGCAAAAGCGCCTCATCTGACTCGCTCAGCTATTTGTTTTATTATGGGGCGTCACCTCAGAACAGTGCGAGAGACACGAGGGGGACAACGGCATCAGGTTACTCCGCCCCGAGGGGAAGACAGCGGGCAGCGTTGAGATTACACAAAAGTGTATTATAATGCACGCCAAAGTTAATAACTATACTGTTTTTTAAATCTATCCTTAAATAGAAAAAAAAAATTGCACAACTAGATTTAAAAATGTGAAATCATGCACAGCTGAAAACCTCACACTATGTTTGAATTTATTTATTTGAATATATTATTAAATGCTGTACATTTTATTTGCATGGAATTCAGTGATTCTTTGGCGGAGCACTAAAAAGGAACCCGCAAACCGTGTTTAGATTGCAGAGATAAAATAATAGCTGCATACAAATTAAAATAAATTCCATGAAAATAAAAAACGCAAAAACAATTTTTAAAATAAGGTAGAGAATACTACATTTGTAAATGAACAATTTCAATCAAAAATGTGAATATTTTTGCTAATAAATTTCACGACATGTTTAAAAATAAAAAATATTAACTGTAACAGAAAGGAAAATTCCTAAATTAATGTAAAATAAAGTAATTTTTAAAAAGGTTCAAAACTAATATACGTAGGTACTTTTATATTGCACTACTTAAAAAGAATAGAAATAAATACAATTTTAAATAAGTTAGTCCCGCGATTGGCTGGCAACCAGTTCAGGGTGTACCCCGCCTACTGCCGATAGTCAGCTGGGATAGGCTCCAGCACCCCTGAAACCCTTGTGAGGAGTAAGCAGTTAAGAAAATGGATGGATGGAAAGAAGTTAACCCAAGCATTTTTCTTGACAATTACGTCCAATACGTTCCCACTAGTCTAAACAAACACGCCATTCCGAATAATATTGCATTTGCGGAATTTGAGTTTAGCAGCAAAAGCTGCCTGCAGGCCAAAATGTTTGACACACCTACTGCAAATAAACCATGTAAACAAAAACAAAAAGTAAACGCATGTAAATCTCAATATTTTGCTTATTGTGAGATTTCAGTGGATTCCAAAAACAACAAACAAGTCAGTGAATTTACAAAAAGATTTATTTACAGCAAAAACAAAGCACACAGGCAAAGAGCTTGCAATGGCAAGAGCAAATTTAAATACACAGAACCAGAACATTTGAGCCAATCCAAAAGGACAACAAGGCTAAGTAAAACAGAAAAGTTCGAGAACTTACAAGAAACAAGACAGGCAAGATCAAGGGCAAGGTCGGAAACGAGGTCGAGGAGTCGAGGCTATACTGGACTGAGGCACGAGCAAGCAAATAGTCTGACAAATGACAGGAGCAGAAGCTACCTCTTAATTAAATACACAAGACATAATTACTGATGAGCATCAGCTGTGCAGAGCCTCATGGGAGCCACCACAGGTCAGGCTCAAACTGAAATTACAAAAATAAGACAAAACAGAGAGCACAGCCTGCAGGCATGCAACATAACACCTATACATTTGCAATATTTTTTAACTCATGTAATTTTATTTAAATTTCTGTTGAGGAATTCTCTCACACACGCATTAAAATCGAAGTGTGGTAATATAATCTACTCAAAATCTCCTAAGCGTCTCACTTTTGGCGCCGCGGTTGCAGCTTCTTTCCGGAAACGCTTCCTACCTAGCAGATGGGATTTTCCTGCCGGCCGGCATCCGCTTGCAGGTACTTCCTGTCCATGTGACCCACGTGAAGCAGGAGGCCTGATCAAATTACCAATTTGGAGCCCTGTCGCCAAAGCGCGCTTTGACTCCCGTCGCCATCTGCTCGTCGGCCTCCTCCAGGGAGCCTCGCTCGCTCTCCACTTGGGGATGTTTGATTAATTGGCCTGATTAGCCCAACAGCTTGCCACTGGGGCCTATTAATAGGCATTTCATCAGGGTTTGATTAGTTGGCGCTGGAAGACAAAGTAACCCCCCTCTCTCCCCAATATGCAGGTTGTAATGTTTGTAAACATAAAATCAGCTTTGGCGCAAATGACAGCCTTAAATTCTATGATGTGTTGCTACGAGCTTGGCAAATAAAACAACCAAAAACACCGACCGCCTTAGCATGTGAGAGGTCAGCCGCAATCAAGCGCAAACGTGAGCATCCGACCAATTGTCGGCAAAAAGAACATTCAGGCAGCGGGTGTGCCGGTCGGGGTCTCGGTTCAGGTCAGAGGGGCTGCAAGGACTCCGTGACCCTGAAATGAGCTCCGGGAGTCACCGAGGCCCCCTGCTGGCGCAACAGAGCTCCTTTTAGGCTTGAAAATCTGCCAGCCGAGGGATCAATACGGCGACTATTGGTGCAGGCGTCGTAATCGGGGGGGTTGGGGGTGTCCGGGGGAGACGTCGCCACAAAAGCCGAGCTGACAAAGAGTCGGGCCGGTGGTGCTCCGCTAGATAACCTCCTTAACATTCATTAGTGTCACAGAGGTGCACAGGCGGCAATGTGAGCGACGGGCTCGCTCCCATCGCCCGGCATGAGCTTGCATTCAGCCGGATGACGGCGAAAAGATCAGCAAAAAAAGTTGAATGGAGGCGACGGGACTGCATACAAAGACATTTTGGCCTTTAATCCAAACTGTGTTATGCGGCTGCTTCAGATCTTTTCTCTCCTATCCCATCCAAGCAAGATGACTTGAGGAGACGATACAGTATTAGCACGATATGAAGGTCACGATCCGATAATTATTACAATATCAATATTGTGGGGAGGTTGGTGATATATATATATATATATATATATATATATATATATATATATATATATATATATATATATATATATATATACATATATATATATATAAAAGATTACAATTTTGTAAAAAAAAAAAAAAAAGAAAAAAAAAGAGCTCATACCAAAAAATAACAACACAAGATTGTGCTTTTGTCCAATTCAGCAATGGAAAATATTAGACATAAAAAATATACAAATGCTAATGCAAGCACACATTGAGTTTCTCCACCTACTGACTCGCTTCATAAGCACAAATTACGTTCCCCTTCATCTGACCATTAACGTGGATTTTAAACATATAAGGGCCAAAACATCCCTTGTGAAAATTAAACTGCATTAAAGAATTAGCCAGCAGAGGGTGCTAGAACTGCACAAATGGAAATCAACCCGACTTTTTAAACATATGTGCTGCTTTTAATATTGTGACATGATGATGCTGATATATTGTGGCAGTTTTAATATTGCGATATCTAGGGATGCAACGATATCCAAACATCACAATACAATATTATCCCGATATGAAGGTCACGATACGATAATTATCACGATATTGTGTGTGTGTGTGTGTGTGGGGGGGGGGGGGGGGGGGGGGGGGGAATGGGGTTGGCGATATTTGAAAAAGATCACAATATTGGAAAAAAAAAAGATAAAGAAAACATACTAAAAAAAAGAAAAAAAGAAAACATACTAAAAAAAATACCTACAATCTCTAATAATATTGAGGCACTTACTTGCTAATGCAAGCACACATTCACAAGCAAATTAGGTTCCCCTTCAACTGACAATTAGCATAGATTTTAAACAAAGAAGGCCAAAACATCCCTAATGAAAATTAAATTGCACTAATAAACTAGCCACTAGAGGTTGCTAGAACTGCACAAATGGAAATCAACCTGACTTTAGCAGATGTGCGCCTTTTAAATATTGTGAACATGACGACGACGATATTGTGGCAGTTTTAATATCACAATATCACGATTTTGGCCTTATCTTTACATCCCTAGCGATATCATGATATTGCTGTTATCATTACATCCCTCACTACTATCCGTCCAGAAAGAAATAGACCAAAAGTGAGCAAAAAGTGTTGGGTTGACAACTCACCCCGAGCTCTTCGGGCGGCCAGCTGCCGACTGGACACCGGGACAAAAGTCTTCGAGGACGCCTCAAGCCGGCCTTTCTGGAAACCACGGAAGACATGTTGTCCACAACTAAGCGCCCATTTCAATCCGTCCACAACATACTCCACCGTCACTAAAGCTGAGTCACAGCCAAACTGTTTCATATGCTTCTCTGCGGGAGGTCAAAATAGCTCACGTGTTAATTATTACCACCGACTCCCCTCCACACGTGCACATGCTTTTGCAGAAAGGGGTGCGGTCCTTAAAATTTTGGCGACATTATTATTATTATTTTTTTTTTTTTTTGATAGCCTAAGTGTGGTTGGACTAAACACAAGCAATTCCAACGTGCTAAAACCACGTACGTAAAATGTAACATGGCGTAACAATGTGGCATAACGGGACTTACTGTAACACAACTTAGTTTAACGTGGTGACATGGCGGAACACGACATACCATAACCGACGTGGTGTAACAACTTGGCCTCACACGACAACAGCACGTGTTGTAACACAAAGTATCGTAACATATGCCATAACACGTTTTGCGACACAGGGTCCAATTATGACTTGTCGTAACACAATGGTAGCAAAAGATGACAAATATGTGCCATAAGTTTGTTGGCTTATTTATAGGGCTGGATTTTCAATTCTAATTTCCTCAATCGATTCACAAGAGTTCAGTTCGATTTTTCCCAATTCACTTCACTTCAATCCCATATCGATTAATTATGGAACATCAGTTCTTCTTAAATTATCAGAGACATTCTAAAAACTCCACAAACATTAAATTCCAAATTAAATTTTGCGGACTTAAATGATTTAGTTTATTAAATAAATACTTCTCATTGAGCCATTTTCAGCAGTAAAAAGATAATATTTTGCCCAAAATTAATTAGATGAATTCATTATTTTTCATGTACAATTAATACCTTTAAAAACTCAATTTTTCCATTAGCTGTCGAATGAAGATGACATCACCTGTGCTGAGGAAGTTAGGTAACAACCAATCATGGCTCAGTTTTCTGACCAGCCCCAGAAAACAGGTGAGCCATGATTGGTCGTTACCCACTTCCTCAGAACAGGTGATGTCATCATCTGTCGACAGAAAGTAGAAAAATTACTTTTTAAAGGTATTAATTGTGCATGAAAAATAATGACGTTACCATATTAATTACAGAAAAAATATTAACTTTTTACTGCTGAAAATGGCTCAATAAGTCAAGTATCCTTTTAATGAAAGTAAGACATGTTAAAATGAATTAAGTGACACACAAACATTGACAGTAGCAAGGATCAGATGAAAGTATTTTTATAATTCTAATTCAATTATTATAGATATGAATTAAAAAGATTACTGAATTGTCTTTAAAGTGCAATAAGTCAGGTCTTTCATAAATGGAACAAAATACTTAAAATAGTACATTTCAAGAAAAGAGTAAGAAATAACTTTTTTTGACCTTTAAAATTCTGTTCTTATGAATTTTTCGGAAAAAGAGATATTAAAATAATTGATTCATGGTTTTATGAACCGATATTAGGCTCGAAAAGAAAATTTTATTCGATATCAATTGTTTATTTTTTTTTAAAAACCAGTCCTACTTATTTACCAACCAAAAAAAATTACAGTACACTATACAATAAGAAAGTAACAAAAAGCAGCACAAAACACATCAATGGGGAAACAACGTCCATACCGTCGCCTGATGTGTGATGACATCTTAACCCGACGTATCGTAACACGACATGCCATAACTCGTTTTGGAAGACCGGGGCCCTAAAATGACATGTCGTAAACACCATGCACATAACAAAACACAATATTCCACAAAGCATCATTTGACATCTTTGTAATGATTGCGCAACATTCCATAATATACTGCATATGTCGTGGACAACAACGCCAATGCTTGATTGTGCACGTCGCCCAGAAAACAGTGAGGTGAATCTAACGAGGCTTTTCCGCGCCAGAGGTGAGAGGTGACGAGACAAAGCGAGGGGTCAGGTTGCGTCTGGCCTACAATCGCGCAAATGTCCCCGCTCTTAATTACATTAAGGACATATAGTGGGGAGCTGTGTGCAAACAAGGCAGCCTATCAAGCACACAAATCAGAGCCCACCGGCATCTGTTCGTGTGCGCGCGCAAAGCTTATTATGTCGAGTGCATCTCAAAGTGGAGCTTCTTCATTTTGAGACGTGCAAAGCTGCAAAATCCAGTTAAATGGCACACTGGTGTCATATTAACTGTGCCTGTGGACCAGTGAGGGGCCAGTTGGCATGGCAACCACACCAAACACCCCTGCCACAGGAACTCCTCTTTCTCCCCAGTCCCACGCACACACGCGCGCACGCATACATAATAATCTCACACTAAAGCTCTCTCACCTCTGCCGGACATTTGTAAACACTGGGGAGAAAAAAATGTTTTATTTAACTTACTTACATGAAAAAAAAATAAAGCAAGAACGCTTGCGAACAAGTGCTCGGTGGGTGCGCTGCAGTGTATTTTAATCCAGGAGCCAGGAGTGACTTGTTGCTAAGACACGCAAAAAAAAAAAAAGTGAGCATTTTTGACACAATGTCATCTAACAAGCTAGTCTATGCTCAAAATCCTATTCAGTAAAAGTAGAAATGAAATAAACTCTTAAATTGCAATGAACATGTTTGGAACTTACAGTTGATGGATATATATAAAGTCAAACCTCGATTTTCGAACGCTTCTGTTCTCAACCAAATCGGTTTTCAACCAGGAAATTCAACCAAACTGAAAAAAGCCGAGCGTACCTGAACGCGACTCACTCGGGAGAAAAAGCCGAGCGTACCTGAACGCTACTCAGTCGGGAGCCGAGCTAAGTCGAATGCCTAGGATGCTTCCATGCTTCCTTCGTAGCACATTCGTGTTCAAAGTTCATTTGGAGCAGACCTGTTCATTGTTATTTACGCAAAATAGTAAAAAAAAAAAACAAAAAAAAAACTTGGAAAAAGTTTTTTTTAGACTTGGAACGGATTAAAATTATTTACATTATTTATAATGGAAAAAATTGTGTCGGATTTCGAACAAATCACTTTTAGAACAGCCTTCTGGAACAGATTATGTTTGAAAAGGTTCGAGGTTTGACTGTATGTGTATCCCATGGTACTGGGAAAATAATTATTATAAAAAAAATAAATAAATAAAATGGAAGCAGATTTTCTTCTTCTTTTTGTCCAAGTGCCTGAAAAAACAAACAAACAACAACAAACAAAAAAAACAATAAAAAATAAAGAATTGTTAATAATAATAATAATATTTGTTTTACATGTAAAATATATAATGAGAAATAAATGATAAGGGAAATGTTACTGCATTTGAGTGCAAAAAGCTACATTACAAAATAATTTAATAAAATTTTAAAATGAAATAAAAAAAAAAAAAAAAAACAGTAAAATGGGGGAAATAAAGTTGTTGTTTTTTTAATTATCCTCCCCCCAAAAAGTCGAACTTACCTGTAAAATAAAGGAAAATTTGATAATAAAAAAAAAAAAAGTACAATTAAAACAAACAAATAAATAAAATAATTCATTATCCTTGAAAAAAAAAAAAGAATATATGTCAATAATTCTAAATATTACATGAAAAGAGCAAGTTACATTTTTGAGGTAATGGGCTTTGTTTAAAATTAATTACCTGCAAAATTATTTTAAAAAATACATTAAAATGAAATTTAATCAAAGTTGTCCTATAAACAAGCAAAACCATTCTATATGCCATCACATAAATATATATTGTGGATTTACCTTTGATGACTAAGAGCAATGTGTTGATTATTTTTGTGTTGTTGTTGTTGTTGATTAGGGGCAGAGAACATAAGTTTGACTTTTTTTCTGTCCCCTTTCATGTCTCTTTTTTTTTTAAAAGAAATGAAATAAACTGAACTGAATGATTGATACTGCTTTCCCAACAGACAAAGCGAGGCCCAAATAAACAACACATCTGAGTGCGAGCATACAAAGGCTGTCAGAAAAAGTCTGACGGTTACATTTCACGCCACCGCACACCGGGCGCTGCCCTTTGGCGCCCGCACAATCAGAGAGCGCTGACCTGCACCGGCTCCTGCCTCCTTCAAAACCCCCCGCGGCCCCGCCCCCCCAAGGATGCGCCGTTATTTCCTCATCTAATCAATCTGTCAGCTGAGCCCTTTGACACTCCGCCACCATTTATTTGGGGATCTCTCAATATGGTTCCAGCTTTTTAAGATTAGTCACCTCTTCCAAGAGGTCTGGACCCCCCCCCCGGTTGTTGTCACGGGACGCCGGAAGGGGGTGCCTGGATGGGAGGAGGCGAGACGTATGGTGAATAAAGTTGCTAGAAATTGTGACAGTTATCAGGCCAGGAATGAAGTTAATGGCCTCCATTAAAGAGGGCCAACAAGTTTTCCTTTTCCTTTTGATTATTCCACTTGTAGCTGTAACTGACAGCAATTTTGGAAACTTAAGGTTAAAATTACTGAGTTAAAATCAAATCAAATCAAATTCGCCTTTTAGCAGGGATGGTATTTTTTGGGTCAATTTTCTATTTAAAAAAAATAAATACATAAAAAAAAAAAAAATCTAATGATGATAATAATAATAATAATAATAATAATAATAATAATAATAATAATAATATACAATAACCCAAGCTGACATTTAAATGGTGATCAGTTCATTATTACTTAAAAGAAAAAAAAAATCCTACAAAATTAAATAAGTACAGCTGACGAAAAAGTACAACTAATACGTTAATGGATCATGGATATATATATTTTTTTTTTACATTACCAGCAAAATATTAATTAAAATGTAATATTTTTATTATTATTTATGTATTTATTTATTATTATTTTTATAAATTATTAATATTTTAGTTGGGAAAAAGTTTTCTTTTGCCAATTACCTGTAGAAGAAAACAAATTTATAAAATAAACCAAAAGGGATATTTTAGCATAGATTTTTGTCCATTTCATTACCAGATTAATATATATATATATATATATATATATATATATATATATATATATATATATATATATATATATATATATATATATATACACACACAACCTAATATTTTTTTATTTGACTTTTTTTTTGTACCTACAAAATTAAAAATTACTACAAGAAGTAGAAGTGATTTTATGTTATGTTTGCTTACAATATAACAAAGAATACAATAACTTATTAAACAATTTTTAATTACATGAAAAATAATAAAAAATAAAATTCAATCGAATGTAATGGGGGAAAAAAACATCCCACTAAAATGCAATTAATTGTACTTAGTACTCAGTGGTATAATGGATTTTTGTTTGGTAATTACTGCAGCATCTACTGTAATTAACTGTAGTATTCTGTTCCTTAACATTATAACTTATTTAATTTAACTTATTATTAGCGAACAATGTCAGTAACTCGTTTTTTCTCCAACCAAGGAAACCACAGTTTTTTTTTTTGTGCTGCTCCTGCAGGTAAAAGAATGAGTTGCAGATTCATTTTGTGGACAAAAGTATTAGGCCATTACATCTCCAGGAAGTGCAGAGCATAAAAAGTAGAAGAGAGGGCTAAATCATTTGTTTTGGGGAGGGGATTGTGAGGGAGTGTGGGGGGTTAGGGGGATGTACTCACTCGAAAAGAGACCATTCAATTTATTTTCAAGTAAGGATGAAAGGACGACTCCAAACTATGCGTGTCGTCTATTCAGCGTTTTAAAAAAAAAAAAAAAAAAAAAAAAAAAAAAAAAAAAGAGAGAGAGAGAGAGAGAGAGAGAGAGAGAGAGAGAAGGCTGCTGGAGGGGCTTGTAAAGAGGTGGGAGCTGCATAAATTTCATATACACAGCAGACAAAGTGTCGCTCCACTCCCTCCCCAGAAAAACTTTTCTTTCCCCGTCCAGAAAACACTTTCCCTGCTGAATGGCCACCTATTAGTGACTCCATAATGGCCGCGGGGCTCTTGAATGGCTCCTCACTGTGCGTCTTTATCATCATCGGCCGTGAATACAGCCTGACCCCTCCCGCGCCAAAGAACACACCACCAATCAGCCCCTCCACACCATCACCACCTCTGTTGTGTGTTCCAGGTGTGGATGCTTAAAGTGTGTGCGACTTGTGGACGAAGTTGTTCACCTGCATTTAAAATACGTATTTGCCAGTCTCAGTCACAATTAATCGAATTTTAATCGCAACCGCCATTAAATGAATGATTATTACCATTTCAATGTGCTGCATATCTAATTAAGCACTTTCTCAAGCAGCAGTCAGCCAACCACCAGGGGGCGAACATTATCATTGAAGCCTGCGAAATAGCAAGCGAGCGGATCCTACGGCAGGGCCCTCAAGCCCATCGGGGGACCGATGAAGGTGAGTCATGTCCAGAGAAGAAAGCACTGCAATATCAAACAAAACGCTGCTACCCTTCCGCACACTTTAAAGGAGAAGTCAACACCCAAATTCTTTTGACAATACTGTATGTTCTATGCTGCCCCACTAAATATGTCATTCTGCTTAATATTGTGTTTGTGGAATATGATTTAAGCATCAAAATCCAGCTGTTTTTATCAATATCAGAAGGCGGCCATTTTGCCACTTGCTGTCGAGTGAAAATGACATCACAGTTGCTTAGTCTCAGGTAACAACCAATCACAGCTCAGCTTCAAAAAACAGGTGAGCTGTGATTGGTCGTTGCCTGAGCCCTGAGCAACTGTGATGTCATTTTCAGTCAACAGCAAGTGGCAAAATGGCCGCCCCATGTGATGGATAAAAATGACTGGATTTTGCTTCATAACTCATATTCCACAAATGTAATACTAATCATAATGTCATATTTAGACTAGTGAGGTCACATATAACATATTGTCAAGAAATATTTAAGGTTGACTTCCTCTTTAAAACCATTGAATGATGATGTGTATTCATTCTCGCACTGTCAACAAATCATACTACATCACTTTTTTTTTAGCATTACGTATGCTGTCATATGAAAATGAAAAATCGGACATGATGCAATATTAGGGATTTCCTTTCCTGCATTATCCGGTATAAAAAAATAAAAATAAAATTGTCCCAAATGTTAACGATCAACAAGATACAGTTCCTATATGTGAAAGTTTCATTTAATTTACTCAAACTATTAACACGATTTTATAACCGTAATTGCAATATTGTGCAACTGCATTCCAGGTTATCATATGTCAGATTTTCCAAAGTAAAATGTTTTTTTTGTTTGTTTTTGCGGCCTAACAGAAAGTGTCCCACGGCACGTTAGCTGATCTCCATAATACAGCACTCCACCTCCCCCCCCAAAAAAAAAAAACCACACAGTGCCTAGCCGCATTGTAGCTGGATTATTCCAGAGTTAGTGTGAAGAAAGAGACTGTACTAGGAGGGGGAGGGGGTGCAGGGGCTAAAAGTGGCATCTTCTTTTTTTTTTTTTTTCTTGCAAGAGGCCAAAAACACCTGCAAGAGAGCCTGATTGTTTATCTTGACTTTATCTGCCCTCCTAAATGCCGCAATGTACAGTAGGCCCCTGAATGCAACACTTTCTATTCATCAGCGGCCCCTTTAAATAACCTGTCACGCTCTTTACAGCCGCACAAAAAGTACTGTTGGGACCTTTGAATGAGCCCTGGCACAAAGTGCGCGGTGAGTAAATATCAAGTGGAGTGTTGATACTTTGACGAAGAGTCGGGCCAGACTTTATGATGAATATGGACGCATTGTGGGCCGGCCGCAGCGCTCACCTCGGTGGGGAACCATCTGCTCGCTGTCAATGCATCACCTGCTCGCTTGAGCGTCGCCACGGCAACAGGGGCTGCTGTGGATTAAGGGGGGTGGAGGGGGGTTGGCTGGGAGAATCCACCAGTGGTGGACGTCTGTCGTCCTCTGGTGGTCGATCTGGTCAAGAAACAAACATTTTTTTTTAGTCTGAGTGGCAATCAGTCATCGGGTTCTTGTTATGATGATGATGATGATGACGTCTTTTGGGTTACAGGAAGAGGAAGCGATTTGCACTTGAATAGCTGAGCAAACACACACCTGAGTAAAGGAAATGAGACCTGGCCGATGAGTGAGGCGCCAGCTGTGCGTGTATGAATTTTTCCAAGGATAGGCTTATCAACAGCACTTGCTTAGAGCCCCTCGACCACTAGGGATGTAACGATATCCAAAAGTCACGATACAATATCACGATATGAAGCTCACGATACGATAATTATCACAATATTGTGGGGAGGTTGGCGATACAATAAAGGTCACAATATTGTAAAAAAAAAAAAAAAAAAGTGCTCATACTAAAAAAAGCACAATATTGTGCTCTTGTACATAAAATCTATTTTATGTTATGTTTTATTATTAGGTTATTATTATTATTATGTTATGTTATTAATGCACGCACATATTGAGTTCCTCCACGTATTGACTTGCTTCACACAATTAGCGTATATTTTAAACACAAAAGGGCCAAAACATCCCTAATGAAAATTAAATTGCATTAAAAAACTAGCAACCAGAGGGTGCTAGAACTGCACAAATGAAAATCAACCTGACTCTTTTAACAGATGTGTTGCATTTAAATATCGCTAACATGACGACGACAATATTGTGGCAGTTTTAATATCACGATATCACGATATTGCGCTTATCATTACATCCCTATTGACCACTAGCGGCACCCAAGAGTAATTAACAGGCAACAGAACCTTAATGGTGCTTTGCGGAGTTTGTCACTTTTTTATTTGTGACTGCCACCTCTGGCTTAAAGCGTAACTGCGGCCTCACTGACAATCTCGTGCACGGTGCATGTCTGAGTACATGCGCTTGAATAAACTCTTCAGGTTTGTTTGGGTTTTTTTTCTCTGTTTAATTTGAGTCTGAGTTGGAGTTTGGGCGGTGCCCGAAGCAGGTCTCTTGTAAAATTACTTTAAAACCACTTTTTTTTTTTTTTTTTTTTTTTTTTTTTTTAAAGAGCACCCCTTACTTGGAAAGCCTGTACTGGGGAAATTCCATTTGCAACGCAGCAGACACGTCCACGTCAAAATTTTTAGCAGTAATAAATGTCAGAATAATGATATATTTGTGAATATTGGGATCAAGTTGTATTTAACAATTTAAAAAATGTGCAGAATTTCACAAGTTACATCATTTTAAAGATTATATTGCGCTTAATATGAAAAGAAAAATGCATCAGGGACTAAAAGATGCAGCCATATTTATATTAGTTTAACATTTTTTCAGATTTTATGTAAACAAAAGTATGAAAACTTATGAGTTAACGATTAAAGTCATGCGGTTAATTACCTATTAAAAATGTTAATCGCCTGACACCCCTAATTAAATTACTGTACTTCAAATCATTTAAATTATTGGCAGAAATAGAGGACTCCAAAATACAAGTGGGCCTCACTCTTTTCCCAATATGTTTACCGTAGCCCCCCTTTAGGGTCCAGTCGCGGTCCGTCGCACACCTGAGCCATCGTGTGCAGACGGCGTGTGAGGGAGGAAGTGTTGAGTGACAGGTGAAAGTGAGCAGCACGCCTCTTAACAACATTTGTGCGTGATAATGGAGGCGATGAGGGGCAGTGACCCCCCCCCCCCGCCCCTCATCGGGAAGGCGTGTCCAAGTGGTCTTTCTCCGACTTCATCTATTCATTTTGATCTGTTGCTGTTGTTTGGGATGCTAACAAGATTAGCCAAGAAGACAAGTGTGCATCTGCAGGCAGCACTTCCTGTTTACACTTGTGGCTCCAATTCCAGATTTGGGAGAAGAGAGGAGGCTGCTTCTGGGAGACTTCCTGTCAGGGCCGTGTGCGAGGGTGTAAAAAGTCATTTACTGGATATGAGCGATTGAGCGTGCCTGTTTGTGTGTGGAAGAACGGCTTCCCGTTCCCAGTTTGCAGTTTGCGCCGGTGGCAGGGGGGGGAACTCCATTAGGCAGAGTGAGAACGGCGCATGTGGCCGATCAGTCATTCGTGGGGGCAGTCCATGAAATCTTGGGAATCTTTGAAAGCACAATTAAGGAGCCACGTAGTGACGCTGCGTTTGGCTCCATTGAACCTTTTTATCCTGGAACAAACACATGAAGTCATTCCTGAAAACTGGCAAAATTCAGAATACGAAAAACAAAAGCCACTGTGAGACTTCCGCATTAATGCAAGCTAGGAAATGACTTGATGAAACAAGATTTATAAGAATTATACTAAATTGTAGTTTAACCAAAATTTGACCAACTGACATGTAGAAAAGATGCTTTAATGCAGATTCTCTCTAGCTCGGGGTGGGGTGGGGAGGTTAATAAAACAAAAAAACTTGAAAAAAATCAACACATTATTAAATAATAATAATAACAATAATAATAATAATAATAATAATAATAATAATGTGTGATGCATTAGGGATATTTATGAAATGCTTTAATGCAGACTATTTCACGTTTCAGTTACTATTTTTCTGTGAATGAGTGCAAGTACTGTAAATAATCAGAATTTGACATTCTAATCGAGTTTAGTAAATAGTGTGACGCATCCAACGCCAACACTTTCAAGTTATAGCATCTAGTACAGAACAATATGACAACAAGTGCTTTAATGCAGCCTCTGTCTAGTTTCAACGACCGGGACATTTTCTGCTCAGGAATGCAAGAAAATATCTCATTTGACATTTTTGTGATGAATCCAGGATTTGCAAAATGCTTTAATGTGGACTCTTTCAAGTTTTGGTGACTTGTACCTTTGTGAGGAATAGGGATGTAGAGAATGGATGGATATAATGCAATAAAATAACTATAGTTTGACATCTTATTCTTAACCAATGAATATTGTGATGTATCAATAATTTACTGACTTTTTTTGTGTTTTGGAAAATTGTACATTTTATTAACAAAAATGAGGACATTTTTGCATAAAAGACATAATTTTGGTCATGGCTGCCAGGAAAAAAAGTCTGATTGTCTTATCACAAAAACAAATTCTGTATTAGCTTATTGCCTGAATGCATGCATGTGTCCCCAGACAAACCAGCTCCATCATCCATGACAGCCGCCAGTGGGTGGGCTACACGCAATCATCTGTATGTCCTGTTAACCTTTCCCAAAGGGAACCTGTGCACCTCATACCTAGTCCTCCACTGCCCTCTTGTGGCACCTGTTGACACCAGCAGGCCTCACTGGGAAAGAATGAGTCGTCAGTAATCGAATTAAAGAATTGAATCTAATGTAATCTAATCTAATGAAAGATTTTCAAGGAAATGTGAAGTGATTCAAGGGCAGCACAACTGCCACCAGCACTTACCAACTACTGACTAACTTGTGACTGGTGCGGGTCTGAGAGAGACAGAATCGACCTTTATTCCGACTTCCCCGCGATCCCTGCGTCAATCTGATGATCCAAGGAGCAGTTCATCCGCATTGAATCGATTTTGAGCGGCTTCCTGAGCAAAATGGGCGGCGTTGTCTCTCCCCCCCGAGTTATTAATAACCCGTAGAAATAACATTTTGCAGGCATTTTTATTGAGTAAATACGAGTGAATTACAAGCATTATGAACCCAAAACAGACTGCGACCTGAGATGTCTTGCAGATGACGCGCAAAAAGGTCAAGGATGGGTTTTGGACGGCTTGCTACCATACTACCATTTTCTGAACGGCTTGCTCCTCAAAAAGGTCACGGGTGTGCTGGAGCCTATCCCAGCTGGCTTCGGGCAGTAGGCGGGGTACACCATGAACTGGTTGTCAGCCAATCACAGGGCAAACAGTGAGCAACAACAATCTACACTCACAAACATACTTAGGGACATTTTAAATGGATGTAAAGAAGTTAATTTTTTTTTCTATGTACAATAAATTAATGCACTATTACATCAACTTTCAGCAAAAAATTTAAAAATCAATTTAAAAAATTACTTAATAATTACATTAATTAACCAATGGGGTATATGCCACGGAAGAGGCGGGACTGTTTTTGCACATCGGCGTTAATTCCAGTCCCGGTTCGCGACGTGTGGGCTGAGTCCCAATACTTGTGCTTCCGACTTTGTACCCCTCGGTTGCGCATTCCCGTCGACGGGTGCGAGTGTGTAGTGCAGGGGTGTCCAAACTTTTTCATTTGAGGGCCACATACAGAAAATCAAGGACGCAAGGGCCACATAATGAAGAGAAATTATATTTAGTCCTAAAAATTGTACAAATATTAAAATGTAAAATTTATTTGTGCTTTTGTATATTTAGAAATTGCTACAGTATATAAACCAATTTATTTGTAATATGGCAGTACGGTTATTATAGTTTTGGAAATTTTCATTTTAGTTAGTTTTTATTAGTTTTAAGGGTGGCTCTGTTAGTTTTTTATTAATTTTAGTTCTTTAAAAATGCTTAGTTTTAGTTTAATTAGTTTCAGTATTAGTTTTATTTTTTATTTTTTTATTTTTTTTTTATGTGTATTACTTGTGCGCAATATTTAAAAAACACCATGGGCGCAATGTCAATATTCCGGTTTATATATAAAAAAAAAAAAAAAATAAAAAAAAATCTACTAAAAATCACATTTAAAATCATCCCCAAAGGCTCATGCATTAATTTAATTCAAAAAAACTAAAATGAAGGACATGTTTGCTATAATTATAGTTAGTTTTATTTTAGTTAGTTTTGTAAACATAAAATGTAGTTTCAGTTAGTTTTCTTTTTTTATATTTTATTTTGTTAACGAAATTGTACTTTTGAATTTTAGTTTTTTCATTAGTTTTAGTTAATTAAAATAAACTTTAATAGCACCTGTGTTTTTCGACACCCTCCCTTCTTAGTTTGACCATCTCCAAACATTTTTGTTTTTATTTTATTTGAACTGAGTCAAATGCCATTTTTAGCATATGTCGCGGGCCACTAAAAAAATGGACGACGGGCAGCAAATGGCCCCCGGGCCGTATTTTGGATAGCCCTGGTGTAGCGTGTCTGTCAGCTGTCCGAAGCACTTCAGAAAGCTGAGACGTCCTGCGCGCTTCCGCCCATCGACGCGAGCACGCGGTTGGGGCGGGGGGGCGCAGGGGTGGGGGTTGCGAGTGTTGGAATGCGGCCCAAACGTCGCAACCCGGAACCGGAATCAAAGCTGATGTGCAAAAACAGGGGAGTCAGAAGTCCCGCCTCTTCCGTGGCATATACCCCATAGTAGGGAAAAAAACAGAAACAACAAATATGAAAAGACAAAAGGTATGTAAATTCCCGGTGTGTCTGAGTGGCTGAAATCAACTTTCAACCTTGAAGATCTTAATAAAAAGTTTGCATTTATATATGCCCGCAGGACTATCGAGGCCACACAAAGACGAGAATTATAGAGTTATAGGTCACCAGCACCACAACCGCAGCCAGCCCAACCACATGGACCCACCGCAGGTCTGTTTCACAAGCAACGTCCCGTCACATGCCAACGCAGAGGGGTGTGTCTGTGTGTGGAGTCACGTGACTCACTGTGTAATAAGAAGTGGCGGCCCCGTGTAACAATATCCAAAAAAGGCAAACGCTGCACACACAAACACACACACGACTCACCTGCAGGTCAGAGAAGATGGATGCCGCTTACAAGAGGGTTAACGGGAGCTACAGTCAGGATGCCGAGTCCAATGAGCAGGACAAAGGGGTAGGTCTGCAAAAAAAAAAAAGTTTGGGATAAAAATGCTATATTATGCGCAGCTGGGCAGAATGTTTGGGGGGGAAAAAAAGTCAGTAAAGTTTAAAAAAATAAATAAATAATAATAATCATTTGAGTAGCTTCTATCTGTAGACGGGCGCACAGCACAAACATTACTGTAAATTGCAAATAATAAAATAATAATTTCTGTTTGTTAATATTGAGTCAAAGAAGCAGTGTTTCTGACAAACGCTTCACACCTGTATTGCATGAAATCTACCAACCACAACATTCCACAATTCGTGGAAGTCTATTTAGATTTTGAAGTGTATCAAATGTGCTGTTCTGTTTCAGAAAGTGAAGAAAATTCTAACATTTAATGTATAAAGTAGAAGTAGGAGCTTCACACCTGTGTTGCATGGGGGACATCATTGCGGAATTTTACCTCTATTCTAAGTGTTAACGTGTTATTTCCTTATAAAAAGGTTTTGTTTTGTTTTTTGGTACTGTTGTATAAGCAGTGTTTCATACAAATGTTTCACACCTTTGTTGCATGGCTTCCACAAACCAGGACAACATTCCACAATTGTGGAAATCTATTTCTATTATCAAGTGCATCAAATGTGTTATTACGTTGTAGAAATGAAAGAAGTGTTTATTTTTGTTGTTTTTGTTGTACTGTATAAGCAGGGGCTCTGACAATGAGCCCGCGTTTTGAAAACAGAAAATGTGTTGGAGTTCAATCAGTTTTCCGTTTAGTTCTCTGGGGCTGTCCATCGGATAGTTGCAGATGCCACTTTGGGGTGCTGAAAACAAGGTGGTTTTTTGTTTTTGTTTTGGTTCTCAGAAGCGACGAGGCTCCATGTACCTGGAGGAGGAGACCAACAAGAGTGAGGTGGTCTCCTGCATCTTCTCGCTGAAGGAGGAGGTGGGCGCCTTGGCCCGAGCGCTAAGACTGTTTGAGGTAAATTCCTCCGGAGCCCTCCAGGGAATACTTTGCAAAAGCCACTTTATTTCCTGTTAGGAAACACAGAACAACTGGGCTGAAGTGTGGAGCACAAATTGGCAAATATACTGGTCGCACATGCGAGTAGATGAAAAATGTACTCACAGCCAGAAATTTTTGAGGCAAAATGTGAACATTTCGAGGCAGCCTGCAGCCCTACAAAGAAACGTTTTTCCCAAAGAGGAAGCATTTACTTTCCTATTATCATTTGCTTTACCCAGAAGCAATCAAGACAAATAAGTAAATAAATACAACTGATTAAAACTGAAAATCATATTTCTAAGGCCAATCAAGATAAACTTAATCATCTTGATGACGGTGACCTCACAGACTTTGCTGCTTTTTTTTTTTTTTTTTCATGTGATTCATTGGTGGCATTTATGATCAAATGCCAAATTGTCCCGACTGGGAGGCGAGACTTCAAAAAGTATGAGCTCTTACCCCAAAAAGAAAAAAATTAATTGGAAAGGTATCATTGTGCATCAAAATGTTGATCCTGGCTTGTTTTTGTGCCGGTGACCTTTTCCAAGTGGCCCCATGACTAAACAAACGGCGCTTATCTCGCATGTTCGCAGACCGTATTGATCCACAATGACCAACAGAGGCCGGCTGAAGGGGAATCCAAACACTTAATACTTCCACTTGTCATTTGTCCACTTTTACTACTATTGCACCGGGGAATTACGCCAATTACCATAGAGATTACATTGCAATGGGACAATACATACAGGATTTATGAACCAAAAATTTACACTGGCATTTTGATGAATTTAAAGTTAATCTTCCTGTTATGTCAAATTGAGCCATTTAAAAATCTAGTAAAAACGTTTGTTTTTTTTAAGAAAGAAAACCTCTGCCTGGTTTTTGCTAAACACGACTAGTCACAGTACTGTACTTTAACACTGGTCGTGATTATGGTAATTGAACAGCCAATATTTTTGGAGGTGGTACTTGGTGTAAAATAAATAAATAAAAGTCAAAAAAAAAATAGAGAACCATTTATGTACAGATATTGCATTGTAAACTATTAGTTCTACTTAACAAACAACACTCTCGATGTTATTGCGTAAAATGGTGTATTAAAAAGCATAACCTGATTTTAAAAAGTCAACTTTTGCCGACAGGACGACTGCCTCTGTGTTTTATTTATTTTGATGTTATTGATCTGCAGAGCCTGCGTACGTGACTTTTTGCTCGAATCAACACGGATTGGCAGCACTTCCATTATTTAGTCATCAACATGGCTACGCATGTAAAAGTGCACCTCCCACTCCGAGGAAAAGATAACGCAGTGGAGTGAGCAATTAAAATTATGACATGATTTGTTTTTGTTTTTTTTAAGCCCCTGTTGTGTTTAACTGCATTTTGTGTGTGTGTGGTGGGTAGGGGGACGTGTAGTTGTTGAAAGAAAGCACAAGATCCTCTTTGGACCTATGAGCTCAAACTCTCTCAATCCACCCCTTGTCCCTCCCCCAGCCTCCACCATAAAACAGCCCTACTGACCCCCAAGCTTGTCAGCACACCCCCTGCGACCGCGCACATGTCCGCACTGGTGGAAAGTCCGACTCTTGTGACATGGCACGCTGCCTGTCATGTGATGCCATGACTGGCTTTTAGGGATTTCGGAGCTGGCAAAAAAAAAAAAAAATAATACATATCAAAGAGCTTCTCCAAGAAAAGAATTCCTTCTTTCCACCGAAGGAACCACGAGTAGAAAATGCCATTGTGGTTATTAGTGGAATCCAAACGTGCTGACTTCTTTGAATGAAAAGCCGATTGAGTATTTATTGTAGAAATTTGCTATTACTTTCATGAAATTTTAAGGAAAAATGCTATATTGGGATATATAGGTCTTCCATCAAAACTAAAAATTGATATCGGTACTTGGTATGAGTGACTACACCAGAGTTGAGTACTAGCACCAGTATATGAGTCTGAAAAAAGTGGTAGTAAACATCTCTATTAACAACTGTGTGCTAACGACATAACATTTGAATAGTTAACATCAAGCACTTCACTAGTTGCACACAAATGTCAACTAGTACACAGTTTACCATTCGAGTAATGTGCAGTTGTCCGGCTACTAGTATGCCAAAGTTATCATACTCGTGTGCAGAAATGAAATGACAAGTGTCATTCTACTAAAGTGTGCTCTAAATGGTTTTACCGAGCCTTCAACTGGATATCGAATGAATGCTCAAATCGTTGTCAGAAATCGTCAGATTTATCCACGGCCCATTTCCCAAAAAGCAATCAAGTCAAGATTCTGAATAAAAAAAATCAAATGGAAAAAAAACAAGAACTGTGCGAGCATTATTATGTTCTCTGCTCATGTGATCCAGTATGTTTGCTATCTTGAGTTTTTCCCATGCAGTGCATTTCATATGGCATCATTTATGGTCTATATCTGCATATGTGGGGCTTTTAATGACTTTTATATAGAACCCATCTCCTCCCAGGGTGGAATGACGAATATACAATGTACATCTTCAGTACATTCTTAAATCCAAGGATTCAAAATGTGCGGTTTTCTAAATCACTCCCAATTCTCCATTGATTTTCATGCTGCTGCTCCGCCCCCTTAAGCAGCACTTTTAAAGTTATGAGAAAACCCAAATTAAACTCAACTTATTCAAGTAAGTGTATCCCTTTCAACACCTGACCGTATCCATGCATGTCCTTACACGACAATCGCAGTCTTGTTGGGACTTGTGACGCTGGCATTTCAGGAAGATGTGATAAACACAATCCAAACCAGATGCGGGAAGTAGGCACCCCCACCACTTACGCCCTCTCGTTCCAATCAGCCTATTGCAAAAGAGAACGTGACATACACCCTCTCCCATCCGTTGAGTTATACCGCGCAAAGATGCTTTCCAGCGGCTCTTAACATTCCAACCAGTCTGATGACTTCACATTTTTAGGCCATCTCAGTAAATGAGGTCAATGTGTGTGCAGTCTGAAAATTTTGAGGGAGAGTAAGCAGCTCCGTCATGTCCAGAACCTGATTGGTCTTGGTTCAAAAAGCACCTTTTAGGGTAGCTTTGTCAATTCTGGTTTAAGTCAAGTCAAATTTAAGACCTCAAAATCACAAAATTACAAACCAAAATTACAAATTAGAAAACCAATCATTTGTCGGGACTGAAAGTGCAAAGAAAAATGTGAATCTGAATGAAAGTTGTTTTTTCTTGAGGAATTTGTCAGCCAGCCAATTAATACATCAATTACAGACATAAGAGGGTTAAGGATCAACTGACATCCTGTTCAAGTTCAAGAGGAGCCTGATTTAGGAGGTTGTTAGGACACAACAGCACTACCTTGTGGTCAAACAGGGAAGTGCAACAAGGCACAAGCACAACAAACCAAACAGCATACATTTACTCACATCAATATTGCCATTTTGCAGGAGAAGGGGATCAACCTGACGCACATCGAGTCTCGGCCATCACGCATCAGCAAGGAGCAGTACGAGTTCTTCATCAGCGTGGACACCAACTGCTCGCTGGCCCTGGACGAGGTCATCGACGGCCTGCGCACGCAGATCAGCGGCCAAGTGCACGAGCTGACGCGCAACAAACAGAAAGACACTGGTGAGAGCCTTGACAAGTATTTCAGAGATGAATAAGAATCATCATGTTGTGGGGGGGGGGGGTGAGTCATTTGAGATTATTTGAATTGCGAAGGTGAACATTTGGACAGAAGGAAACTACAGTGGGCCACTGTCACCTTGAGAGGAAGACGGAGGGTTTTGCCAATTAGAATAGCCAAGTCCTTATAATCTGGAGTAGTATTGTGGTGCATCCCGAGTCCGCTCATTAAAAGACAGCCATCGTCGCCGACTGGATGGGTGGCTCGCCACCCCGGCGCTGACCCCTTTATTAGTTGTTTCCAGAATGACATTAGTTTTGCTACTCACCAAAACAGGCCTGGCGGGAACAGGAGTGCTCTGTGTGCCTCCCGCCAAGCAACAACCTCGGGCTAGAGGGAACACGCCAAGGTCACGGCGGGACTAGACTGACAGGCCCTACCGAGATGCAGCCGCCCGTCGGTCAGGGTCAAGTGGACGAGACGATACTCATGGTCCCGTTATAAGGGAAGCCTGTTAGAGCCTCGTTGTCACTGCGAAGCCTCAGGCCGTTAGACCACACATAACAGATGGAAAATTCACGAGTGTCTTTGAGGGTCATGAATCCAGCAGAACAAGCAGATGGCCTGTGTGCATTGCTCTGCCGAGTGTCAACATGCCAAGACAGCACGACGTCCTACACGGCCCAAAACACTCATCTCCATCATGAATATCTATTTGTGCTGCTCCAGCCACACAATGGTTGGCCGACAGCTATTTGCTAATACATTACAGTTCCTTTTAATACATTCCCGTACTTGTTAACAGTTACCATGCCAATGTATGGATCTTTTTGGGCGTAGGTTTTTGAGACTTTTGTGGCTCCACTCCTGATAGACATGCCAAACAAATTTCCAGAAGTGGGCGATTGTTAAAATGTTTCTGGTCAGTCATTTGTTAGCACACTGGGCACCCTTCCGGAATCACAAGTTCATCATATATTCAAGCCGAAACAAATGGCAATCTACGACAGCGTATTAGGCTATATGTTTTAAAAATGCAACAAAAAACTGCGAGGGTAACATTTTGTGGGGACGCAGTAACGAAAGCCCAAACTGACGACTGCCATGTCACCATGATGCACCGTCTGTCAATATGAGGTCGCGCTCATCATGACATCACAAATATGCAACAATACCATAGGAGAGGGGAGGGGTTGAATATTTGGGCACAACTTGAGCCACAAATACAATGGATGGACCAACGTGGCATGTCTATGATTATCAGTGGATTTCTTTATTATCTGGTTTACTGTATGATTATCAAATTGGTCTATAATTGCCAATAATTATCGGCGTATTTCTTTATTATCAGTTTTATCTGTTTGACTTATATTAGAGGGGGTAATCAGAGAAAAATCTCACAATTGGCAAATTTGCAAGAAAAAAAAAAACTCATAAATTTGCGACTTTATAACGTGGCAGATTTGGGAGAAAAAAGAAAAAAAAACTCAAACTTGCGAGAAATACACGTAGTGTACGACTTGGTTGTTTGTACCAATACTTTTTGGTTGGGTTTTCAAATAAGGAGATGGTAATTTGTGGCAATTTTTTCTCAGAATATTACCCCCTCTAAAGAAATAATAATAAATTACACGTGGCTGGGGTGGCCCTAAGATGCCACCGTAGTAATCATCCGTCAAGTCTGTCATTTCATTTAACCACACTTTCATCATCACTTCCTATACGCTATTTTAGGACCGACCGACAGAGGTGGGAATTCCATCAGTCCATCAAAACATGTGCCCGTTAGTACTTGACCCGGTTAGCGGCAGGCAATTACACTGACAGAAGAAAACCTACTTCCATCAGTGCTTACTCCATTTGAAGAAGGAAAAAACAAAAAAAACAAAAAAAACAAAAAAAAGTTTCTCATCCTTGATTAGCAAAACGGGAGTCTGTCAGTAACAGACTGACGGACCTTCTGTCAGTAGTGATAGAATGCCTACCTCTGCAATTTTTATGTTCGTAGCTCTCAAAATGGCAATTTATTTGGGAGCCACAATCAACAAATGATCTACCTAATTCATTGACTTAAAAACTCTACTCTCCAGTGCCATGGTTCCCCAATGACATTCAGGACTTGGACCGCTTTGCCAACCAGATCCTCAGTTACGGCTCGGAGCTGGATGCTGATCACCCGGTAAAGTTCTGACTCATCTATTACTGTAGGCGTGTGTGTCCGTGTGTGCGTTTGTGCATACACACATCTTCTGACGCCCACACGGCCAATGAAAGATGCGGCCTGCAAGACATGACAGGCTGCCTATTCTCATGGAAACACACAAATTGATGTCATTGCTTTAATTGGGGCCCCTATAATTATAGATAATTGCTCCCTTTTGCCACCATCATTAAAGTGAAATATATTCAGCATAAAGCTCTACAAAGGCTTCATTTGAATGTACATTTGCATGCTCTCATTGGGAACGGAGTGCGTAATGCTGACAAAGGCCACAGGGTTTCGTTTGGGTGTTGTTTGTGAGATCTAACACGGTTTCTCCTTTTGTGTGTGCGCGTCCACCAGGGCTTCACGGACCCAGTTTACCGGACCCGCAGGAAGGAGTTTGCTGACATCGCCTACAACTACAGACAGTAATCTAACACTTAATCATGTTCTTGTCAATAGCCTCCCCTAACTGTAATTGGTTAAAATTGTTGGACCCTACAATGGGGTATATGCCACGGAAGAGGCGGGACTATTTTTGCACATGAGCTTTGGTTCCGGTTCGGTTTGCAACGTGTGCTTCCGACTATGTGCCCGTCGGTTGCGCGTTCGCAACTCGGACCAGAATCAAAGCTCATGTGCAAAATCACGGAAGTCGAAAGACCCGCCTCTTCCGTGGCATATACCCCATTGACAGTTTGCAAGAACCGTCAAAACAATTACCCACTACCTTTCACAGTAATCCTGATTCAGAAAACAAAAACAAAAACTATTTTCATGGTTTAAGAGCCCTTTGTACTCCCCTTGTGTTATTCTCTTTCTAAAAGTACTTTTTGATGCTTAAAGTTTGCGTCTTCGTCCTCCCAGTGGCCAGCCGATCCCTCGGGTAGAGTATACAGAAGACGAAAAGGCTACATGGGGCACCGTATTCAAGGAACTAAAGACCCTGTACCCGACTCACGCCTGCCGTGAGCACAACCGAGTCTTCCCTCTGCTGGAGAAGTACTGTGGCTACAGGCAGGACAACATCCCACAGCTGGATGATGTGTCTCGCTTCCTGCAGTGTGAGTTGGGTCTTTGTTGTAGTTCACATTTTAGGTACTGTATTTTAGTCACTTGGTTATTATGCACCTCCATCCTCTCCGCAGCTTGTACTGGTTTCCGACTTCGCCCGGTTGCCGGATTGCTCTCCTCCCGGGACTTCCTCGCCGGCCTCGCTTTCCGCGTCTTTCATTCTACGCAGTACATCCGCCATGGCTCCAAGCCTACGTACACACCTGAGCCGTAAGTGTAGGCGGTAAATTGTAATTGGACGACTCAAGATGTTCTCAGTGAGGGGTTAAGCTTGTTTTCTATTCTAGTGATATTTGCCATGAGCTCCTGGGGCATGTCCCGCTCTTTGCTGATTCAGGTTTCGCCCAGTTCTCCCAGGTATACAAAGCACCGGAACAAACTCTGTTCCCTCTGAATCTTATAACCCCAGCCCTTGAATTTGACACCTGTGACCTAGAGAGTATTAATAAGTTCTCTTCTTCATGCTTCCAAATAGGAGATCGGTCTTGCTTCTCTTGGGGCCCCAGACGAGTACATTGAGAAACTTGCAACGGTATGTTTCTGCAACAAACTAAAGATTCTCCAGCGAGCAGGTGCTAAACGGCTTTCATTTCTGCATCAGGTCTACTGGTTCACTGTGGAGTTTGGCCTATGCAAGCAGGGCTCTGAGACAAGAGCATTTGGTGCAGGCTTGTTATCGTCGTTCGGAGAGCTGCAGGTGGGTTCATCAGCCAGCCACCAGAACGGGCAGGGGTCTGCATGGGCTCAGGCAGCGGGTTAGTGGTCCATTTAGAATTAATGTGTCACCAACTTTTGCCTGGCCGGTGAGGGAGTGGGAAAAGTGGTTCAGTGGCTCAGCGTGGGCCGAAGGAGCGTCTATGGAAGTCACACGTTGCATCAGTGGAGGATGTGTGCTCAGACGAGTCCACATGGGAAAGCAACAGGCCGTAATCATACTCCACCTCATGTTTTTAACAGGAATCTCAAGGCTCATTGATCATCTGAGAACACACTGAGGGGCTTGTGTCACCTTGGCACGGCGCTAACCGGTAAAAAAGGAGCAATCCGGAGAGTCTAATTCACTAATCCATCACCAAGTGTTCTGCCAACCAGAGTGCGTCACAGTGCGCTGGTGTTATTTGCGTGTATGTAAATTAGGTGATTTGCATACATTTGACGCAAAATATGCCCACCCCAATGCAAATCAGACTCATTGATATACAGCGTCTAATTCACTAACGGCAGCGCAAATAGTCACATGGAGTTTGGGTGACGCAAATAACATTTATGGAAAGCGAGTATAAACCTGCCGCAACCTTGAACCCGGGATCATGACAGCAGTGCATGTGGCGCGGTGCACGTCCCTTTCTGGCTGATCACGCAGAGAGGGCGAGAGAGGGCGAGAGAGAGAGAGAGAGAGGGCGAGAGAGAGAGAGAGAGAGAGAGAGAGAGAGAGAGAGAGAGAGAGAGAGAAAGAGAGAGAGAGAGAGAGAGAGAGAGAGAGACAGAGAGAGAGACAGAGAGAGAGAGGGAAATCTTGGTATGTTGGTTTAGGACACATAACGTAACCCGGGCTGATCAGCAATGGCGGGGAGGCATTTTACGATCATTTTTACGTGCCAGATGCAAACTGTACGCCCACCCCAACCTCTGAAAATATATTTTCAAAAAACGATCACACCAATAATTTGTACTTCATGAATGAATGACATCGTTGTCGTCCTCTCTGCTTTGTACAGTTTAATGGTGCTTTAAACGCTTACTCTCGGTCCAACCTCGCTTTCTGATAATGTCATCTTTCTCGCAACTGTTACTATAACAACCATGTTGTTGCCGCAAATCCATTGCTATGTGTGGTAAATCAGGTGCAAATTTGCTCCAAGCTGTCAGTTTTGTGGGCATGTTTGCACCAGTATATGATTAGCGCAATATCCTTAGTGAATAGGTGAGTAACTGGGCGCAGACTGCGGGTGCAGTTGTGGTGCAATATTTCGCCCTATTACCAGACGCAGCGCATTCTGAGTGAATCTACCCCTGAATGTGTCATTGCTTGTCTTCCAGTACTGCCTGACCGACAAGCCAAAACTGCTTCCCTTTGACCCAGAGAAGACCAGTGTCCAGAAATACCCAATCACAGAGTACCAGCCAGTCTACTTTGTTGCCGAAAGCTTTGAGGATGCCAAAGACAGAGTCAGGTATGTATGTTGCACTCTAAAGTACTACAAGGGCCCGAAATTTCACTAAGCTGTGTATGACTGAAAGTAACTGAACCTGTGCGGGCCTTACAGAAAGTTTGCCGGCACCATTCCCCGGCCCTTCTCTGTGCGCTACAACCCGTATACTCAGAGCGTGGAGGTGCTGGACAACACCCAGCAGCTCAGCAACCTGGCCAACAGCATCAAGAGTAAGTTCCAATCCTGTTGTTAGAAAACCTTTTTTTTTTTTTATATGCTGCTTCCTAACGTGCTTTTCTTCTCTTGGTTGTAGGTGAAATGGGGAAATTGTGCGAAGCCCTGAAAAAATTGGAGTGACGTCTTGACCAAACAGCCTGAAGCTTATTATACTATATCCGTTTTTTTTGTATTACATGTCAACATTACCGGGATATAATAAATAATATTCTGTCTTTTAGTTAGTTAATCATGTGTAACCTTTAGATGTCCCCCTCCACGATTACCTCAAATATCTTTCCTCCTTGCTCTAATGTATTGTTCTATTAGTATTCTAATATACATACAAAAACTTGATTTTACATACAAACCAAGACTTATGATTTGATAACCAAGCAACTTTTGACAATGTTTTTCTCCCCCTATTTTTGTGCATGGAATATTTCACTGAAACTAATAAACAGAGGATATTAACGATGTGGTCTCGGTTGTCCCATTTTAACTGAAAAGTGTTCACATATCGTATCAACAGTAAGGTGTGTTTGCCTTGTGCTTTGATCAGCTTAGTAAAACAAGCAAGGCTAAAAATACACTGCATTTTCCCCCCTCATTCTTAATTATTATTTTTAGTAACATTTATACAACCTGTGAAGAAGACCTGATTCGGTTGAATGGCTATCAGACAGTGAGGGTAAGTAGCAGGCGGCTGCTCAATGACTTGCTTTTGCCTTGGTGACGCAAAAGGTGTCCCAGAAAAAAAAAAAAAAAACACTCATCTGCATTCAGCCCTCAGATGAGGCGCTATTTAAATGCCTCAGACCCACACCGGAGCACATCTTTAAACTATGAAGACAGAGAGCAGCGGGAGCCAAGCGGCGCCCTTCAGCGGCCGGAGGCAGAGTTTGATCGAGGATGCCCGGCGTGTGCGCAGCTTTGGAGGCGGAGGTCCGCCGGGGACCTCACGGGGAGTGGACACGCAAGTTTTTGAGGAGAAGGAGGGCCGGGTGACCCTCAACGTGCTGTTCAACCTCAGTAACGAGAAGAATGCGGGGTTCTTTAAGACAGGAAAGATATTTGAGGTAATCGTGGAGGGGGGCATTAAAATCGCTTCTTTTCCCAACAGAATAATGCTTATTGCATTCATTCTATGTTTTATTATAGTTGCTATTTTTTAACCTTAATCAGCTATATTATAGGGACTTTTAGCAACCTTTACGCTACCCCTGAATAGGGGAGTTTCTTAGTGGAAAGATAGATCTAGGTTCCACATTAAAAAAAATGTGAATGGGTGACTGCCATATATATTTGGACAATGTGTGCTTGTCACCTTTCCAGACATTTGACGCCAAACTCCTCCACGTTGAGAGCCGGCCAGGCAGGAGGTCCAAGAACAGCGCGTCCGATTTGGAGTTCTTTGTGAAGTGCGAGGTGCACAACTCCGATCTGGACGTCTTTGTCAACTCATTGAAGAGAGTGGTGGATAATGTAAGGTCCATCCCAGAAGAAAAAGGTGTGTTTTACATTCAGTAGTTGGGAGGGTGGACCCAGTTGTTTAAAAAAGAACAAAAAAAAAAACAGCTTCTTTTCATCTCCATCGCAGTCCCCTGGTTCCCTCGACAGATAAAGGAACTGGACAGATGCAACTTATTGATAACCAAATTCGATCCGGCCATGGACAAGGACCATCCAGTGAGTGTCCAATAAAATGACACACCAGCTTTGCTAGAGAAAAAACATCCAGTGTACCAAGAATGTGTGTCACCTGTGCCGTAGGGCTACACAGACACAGAATACAGGAAGCGACGAGCCTTCATTTCAGAGCTGTCCTTCAGATACAAACAGTGAGTGTGAAAAGAGAGCCTCTTCTCCTAAATGCCACTCAGCTAATTCATTTTGTCTGCTTTGATGTAGGGGTGATCCGCTGGCCGAGGTGGAGTACACAGCAGAAGAAACGGCCACATGGTGAGAGAACAGGTGCATGGTGAAGAGAAGTGATGACACCTGACCTAAACAATGTATTCAAAAAGGAGGGAGGTGTACAAGAAGCTGCGGAGCATTTACCCCAATCTGGCCTGCCGACAGTTCTTGGACGGCCTGCAGCAGCTGGAGAGCGAATGAGGCTACAGCGAGGAGCGCATCCCCCAGCTCAGAGACATTTCCGCCTTCCTCAAAGGTGACATGGCAAAACAATCACACACACTCACATTGGGAGGCAACGGATTAGGGGAAGCTGTTGTTTCAGACTCAGAAGTTGGACTTGAATGTTAAGCGGTCTCTGATTCTTAGTTGTGACAACTATACTTCCAATAAGAGGGAGGCCTTGTTCCGTTTCTAGTGGACAAAGAATGAATAGACAAACAAATTTGTTAAGAAAGTCTTCATGGAAAGTGTAAGTGCAGAAGTGTAGGTATCCACAGTTAGACTACAGCATACGATTCTCAAAAAAAGAAGATTAGCCAACTGATGGGGCTCAGAAAAAAACAAATCCGTAGAGAACAGGAAGTTAATCATAAACCTGCCCCAAACAAAGTTGCATGTAGCAAAGCGTTAGCCGCCTTTGAGTGATATTCCATAAGGTGGAAATGAAAATACTCCACTGGGTAATAAGTTTGTTTTTCTCCCCAGAAAAAACAGGCTTCCAGCTGCGTCCGGTCGCTGGCCTGCTGTCTGCCAGGGACTTCCTCGCGAGTTTGGCTTTCCGAGTGTTTCAATGCACGCAGTACATCCGCCACGCGTCGGCGCCCATGCACTCTCCTGAGCCGTAAGTCCTGCTGGGTTTGTTAGCGATAGCTCCTTTTACCTGATGTTTGACCTCCTCCCACAGGGACTGCTGCCACGAGCTGCTTGGTCACATCCCCATGCTGGCAGACAAAGAGTTTGCCCAGTTTTCCCAGGTATGTTGCGCATAATGTGCTTTGGTTCTTTTGCTTGAAATACCTTCACTGAATACCGTGGTCACTTCCAGGAGATTGGATTAGCCTCACTTGGAGCATCACAAGAAGACATTGAGAAATTATCCACGGTAAGTTATATTGCTCCGAAGGAGATCCTTTGATTGATGTAAATCCTAGGACTGAAACATTCCAGAGGCTGTGGCTACTGGAATAGTCGTTTTAACATGAGACTTGAGCAGCACCGAGTGGCAAAAGCTAATAGCTGCATCCACTCTGCCTCTTTTCCAGCTGTACTGGTTCACTGTGGAGTTTGGACTCTGCAAACAAAATGGGACAGTCAAAGCTTATGGGGCAGGACTTCTCTCATCCTATGGAGAACTCATGGTGAGTTTGCACAATGTTAATGATAAAACATCTTTCATTCCATCCCATGCGCCTTGACACTCTGCGGCCCATATTCTAGTATGCCCTGTCCAACAAACCCGAGTACAAGCCTTTCAATCCTGAGGAGACCGCCGTGCAGCCATACCAGGATCAAAGCTACCAGCCAGTGTACTTTGTCTCGGAAAGCTTTGAGGATGCCAAAATTAAATTGAGGTATTTTGCTTGTACCATATTTTAGAGGTCACCGTTCTACTACAAATGATCATCCAAAGCTTTTTGGTTCCGTGCACAGGAAGTACTCTACAACCATAAAGCGACCATTCGCGGTGCGCTATGAGCCTATCACATGCAGCGTGGATGTTCTGGATCAGCCCAGCAAGATCCAAAACGCCCTGTACAAGACACGAGACGACCTAAAGATGCTGCAAGGAGCCCTGGAGAAGCTCTGCTCCTGAGGACATGGGCAGTTAAATAGACTGGAGACAAACATTTGTTCAAAATAATTGTCATAATTTGCTATTTGCCTCAAAATTGCTGTCACTGGTACATGTTGTAATTGTGAAAGAAAGAAATAAACACTTATTTTTCACGACTGCATCTATTTTACATACATGATAAGGGAAAAAGCCAGCAGTACCAAACCACTATACAAGCAACACTTGCTCAGAGGCCGTTTGTTTCCAAACCGACAATTTCCATTTCGAAAATTCCTGGAAGGCGCTGATCTGCATGTGTTGCTAAGCAGACAGAATGAGCTTATTATGAATGATTTAAGTATCAAGTTGCCTCTGCTGGTCAAAGTCTGAGCCAACAGTGAGGCCTAACAGGCCGACAGGGCCAGGTCAGCGGGACCTCACGGTCGACCAAGAGCCGTGCTCATGGCCATGAGTGCTGGCACGTGGTTGTCTTCCTTTCATTTCCCCCATGAGACTGGAGATGGGCAGTTCTTTGAGGTTTTCACCGAGGTCCAAGCTTCTGATCTCCACAGGCGACATCAGAACCACGCTCATCAATACTTATCATTCCACTATCAACATAGTCAAGTCCTCAGATCAGCCGCCTTTCTCCCTCCTTTCCAATAATTCCGATGGCAAATTAAACCCGACCCTGGCGTCTACTGGAAGCTTGGAAAGAAAAGAACAATAGCGATAGGGAGTGGCGAATGCAGGCAAACAAGAAGTTAAACACTCACGCAATCCTTGCATCCGATGCTTTCAAAGCCACAAATCCCGGAGAAACCACGGCCAGGATGCGGTTCTGCCTGAGGGCCAAATATCAGCAGGTTGCCGTGGCAACAACGAGGAGATCCAGCGAGATTCTTGCGCTCGGCGAGGCTGGCCACAAATCCCAACAGGCTGTATCATCCTGACTCCAAGAAGAAGTGTTTGCATGGACATCCCGAGCCGGCTTGGCATTGTTGCCTCCTTTAGAGTTGGAGCGTGGGTCATTGGGTTCACTGAGTCCTCTGAACCGCATGCGAAGTTCATGATTCCATTTGAAACCCTTTGAGGCTCGTAGTTAACAAATCCTCTTCGTATCAGGTTCACCGAAAGGACATAGTCACTGTGGAGATCCTGACTAACAACATAAATAATAAGACAAGAACAAACAAAGAGGGTAATAAATGCAAGTACATGGGTATCAAGAGTTGGTATGATTCATTCCTATTAACGTTCGACTGTAACTGTACCTCCTGCAAGGTCATATATTAATCTATCACATTTATGGAAGTTTTTAGTCCGGATAAACCAGTGGAGGGCCTCGGGAGGACGAACAGCTACAGCAAAGAGGACACTTGCACTGGGTTTCCAAACTTTACTTTTTTGACATATTCTTACATCATCGTGGGAAAACACTCATAGCAATCGGGATACGAGATTAGACTAAACACCCGCCTCAAAGAGCCTTAATCTCCCCGCGTTCGTATGATGTTGCTCATTAGCTCTGCCGCTCTCATTGAGCTTAAAGTTTTAAGCAGAAAAAAATAACTGCAGCAATTAGTAGAAAGTCGGCTTTTTAAGGTTCAATGCAAGGTTGTATAGGAACAAGGTCACAACTTACTTCCATCCTTGTTGTTCCTCTCTTCAGCCTTGGGATGGCGTCCTTGTGGCAGCCCTGCAAAGCTTGCAAGACTCACGACTCATGTTTCAGGGTGGGAAAAGATCTCAGTGTGCAAAGGGAGGTTCGATAGCATTTGGAAGACATTCAGAGTGTGCACAGACCATTATGGCTCTCTGGCTTGTGTGCAGCTACTTCTCCGGCACCTCTTGCCCCCAAAAGCACAGCAAACACCCGAGCGGCAACCGCACTGGACTTGTTCAAACATAAAAGGACGTAGGCTACACGGAGAGCGGTAGCATGTTATGCTTTGCGGGCGGCGGTTCGAAGCGCCCTGGCCAAAACACATACGAGGTTGACGTACTGGTTTTTAAAGAGCTAAAGGTCTTTAAAAACCTTGCGTCGTCGTTCGAGGGTAATTAGATGTCAAGAACAGTAAGATGTTTCCATGGGAGGCCATGAACCACACAGTGCTAACACAAAGATGGATTAAAGGACCCATAATCCTTTACCAGGATTGGTCTGGCAAGCACGACCATTGCCAATAAGCTCAAATTTTATTAAGGTTTAGGATAAAGTAAGCCTATGTCGGTACCTTTGAGCCATCCCAAACATTTTGTTGAAAATGTGTTCATAGCATTAGTAATCATGTTAAAGGGGAAGTCAACCCCCCCCCCCCCAAAAAAAAAGTCAAAAATGTGTTCTATGCAGCATTCTGGTTATTGTGTTAGTGGAATATGAGTTAAGCAGCAAAATACAGTATTTTTTATTAGTATCAGAAGTATCAGAAGAAGTATAATTTTGCCACTTGCTGTCGAGTGAAAATGACATCACTGTTGCTCAGATCTCAGGTAACTACCGATCACAGCTCAGCTTCAGAAAACACAGCAAATTACATTGAAAATCTGTGCAGTTTTAGTGGGCATGCTAAAAAATGGATTGAGAAAGCAAATGCTCGCAGTGCTTCTGATGCCAATAGGCTCATAGTACGTTTATAGGTTTATCCTATTTTTCTGTAAGTACTGTACATGTTTGTTGGTCAAGAATCATTGATTACCTAAGCAGGCATTAACGGAAATCTGTCCATAGCTCTCATGATTTTGCTAAGAAATTGAAGAACCAAGAATCTAACACTTACATTAAATTATGTCAATATTTGTCCTAAAAGATTTACTTAAAATCTAAACAGTTCTTCCTAACTGCATAACAACAGCATTATAGGTGGAAGACATTTTCCCCGAATTGAGACCTCAGAAGTTCCTGTCTTTGGAACATTTTTGATTACTCCTCCATGTGTCAGTTCAAAGAAAAACCTGTTTTCCTGCAAAGTAATATCAATTTCAAGGGGCATCAAGTTAAATGCACTTCCCTGCATTGAACATGATGCCCCCCAATTTGACGTATGATTTAGCCTCTCTACGGTGGTTCCACACACTTCACAGTGCATGGAAGACATCAGGCAAATATGCAGCATATTTCTCAGTTTCAGAATGTATCACGGGGTGGGGAATGCTGGGAAAGCGGCAAGATGGATGGACAGCGAGGCCGACTGGCGTTGGCACAGGTGCCCTGCCTTTGAACTGTGGAGCCATTGGCATGACATAACAGGCCAAAACGGTGTAGGCTGAGTTATGTGCAAGTGCCTGGATAACCACACCGCACCTCAGCGGGATGATATTCTGCCAGGCACCTGACTGGCCCAGAGCTAACGATATACCTCAATGAGTTACAACATTGTGGGATGGAAATTTGCAGTAGATATAGGAAGTTTTAACAATTCAGGGGAGAGATCCACAAAGTACCTAAGCATTACAATCTCGCTCGTGTGGAGTGTGAGCAAATTCTGGTGTGTGAAGAGCCTTGGCGGAGAAGTTGCCACATCAGTGCGCATGGGAAAGACAGATGAGGTGAGGCTGACACAAGAGTCAAGAAACAGAGTGCAGGAAAAAAAAAAAGGGAATACAACATGTCCAGAGAATTCCACGCACACGCCACATCTACTCAGAAAAATATTTTATTGAACCCATTACAAGAACAGCAGAGGCCAGAACATGTGCTACACGCTACATCTCCGTCATCCAGAAGAAAAGTTTTCGGTCGCCGCCGATCACGCAAAGTGGGAGCGTGCGGTGCCAGCTGAGGCCCGAGCCCACCGTCACTGAGCCCACCGTCACCGGCTGGGATTTAAGAGGAAATACAGAATCGCTCATGAAAAGGTTATAAAATAAAAATGAATAAAAATCTACCTGCCAATTTTAGCTGGAAACCTATGTGCATAACTGGAAAACCGATTAAAGAATGATATCATGTATGCATGCAGTTGACCCAGTGGTCCTAGCTGCCATTAATTACAATGTACCTTGACTTACAAGTTGAATTGCTTCAAATCCATTTTCCCAGCTTAAATGAATTGAAATGCCATTCCAACCAAAAACATTTTTTATAACATTTATTTTCATGATGAAAAATAGTAAAAGGGTGCGACCAAGCAAGGTTTTTTGTTGTTGTTGTTTTTTTTGTTTTTTAAGGCCCACACCGATTCTAATATTTGTCAGATTAACATGAACATGTTAATTGATCTATTCATTTAAAAAAGAAATGACAAAAATTATGTCCTTTTTAGTCAGATATTACAATAAGAACAAACAGAGACATTCTCCAAAATCTCTTTCTTAATGAATCGATTTCTACTTTTAATTCAAATTACTATATTATATTCACACAATGTCAATTTGAGCGGGGGAGCAGCCGCGATGCCCCAGCAGCGCAGAGTGATTGACAGGCTGTCACTCCTTCACTCACAGTCACACTGAGTCGGGAATTAAAAGTTGTGACATGCGCCAGTGCCTTGTATGTAATGTAGACTAATGTAATAATGTATTGTAAATATTAATGTAACATTTTGATCACTCGTCGATGTCTATTTCATACGACGCCGGACACGCCGCTTCTTCGTTGCGTCAAAAATCAACTGTCTGCCTACATACGTCGCAAATATCACTACACATTTTCACTTGTGATCTTTTAAATGGGATGACATTAACATAAAAATGAGCTATGAAATATGAAACGAAGATGAAAAATGATCACGACGGTCTTCCAAAAGCGAGTCACCCCGACATCCCGCTCCAAAATGTACACTGGGTATATTGACTTGTAAATACAATAGTGTAGTGTCCCTCGTGTATTAGGCTACTTAGGGTGGGGTGGTGGGACAAAACAAAACAAAACAAAACCTATTAAACCATCACATTTTCATTTTCTTCATGTGACCAAAAGCATTTGAGATATCACATCCATGATAAGTTATCAATAAAGCACTTATCACGGGCCACATCAAATGGCAAATAATCTATTAATTGACACAAAATTATTCAACCAAATTTCCCACTGTGATAATATGACCTCATTTACACAAGGAGCAACAATAAAATAAGCAAACTTTGGTTGATGCCTCAGACGATGAATTGTAAATTGAATGTAATCTTCAAAGTTGAGGCTGATTTCATCTCTTGAGAGGTCAAACTTCCAAAACATTTAAAGGGTTAAAATCTTTGATGATAGCCTTGCATGTTATTGGAATGGACTTTCCATTGATATTTTAACAGTTCCTGAAAATTTCAGGTTCATATCTTTTTCCAATGGTACTGGTTGCTATGGACACTTGAAAGATGCAAGTAAAACTAGGGATTTCAACCAACATGAAAACTGCTGTAACTTTGTCAATTTTGAGGTATGTCCATGTATTATATATCATTCTAAATGGAATTAAGTGCAGAATTTGAATATGTCAATATCTCAATCTTGATTTTTTTTTTGTCACGTGGACCCTTTTGCAAAATCCGGTCAAGTATTTAAAAAAAATAATAATAATAAAAAAATAAATAAAAAAATAGACTGACCTGCGGGTGGCCGAGATGGTGGATAAGCAGCTGACTGCTGATCTTTCCGGGACATCCAGTGGTGGCGAAAAGGTTCTCTTGGGCTCGAGACCACCTGACGACGGAAGATAAACACACTAGTTGGTGCGATTCATTTCTTTACATTTAAAAAGTTACATTCATTGTGTTGCAAAACCTTCACGGGAGGCAGCATATTTACTTACCTGCTATTCATGCAACTATAAGCAGCAACGCCGAGAGGGCTGACGCCAACAACCACCGGGGTGAAATAGCTCCAAAATACTAAATACTTTTGTCCGTATTTTCACGCTGTTGCGCCTTTTTTTAAAACCTTATCCACACTAAATCCAGCACATAAACAACAGATTACGACTCTCTGTCTGGCCTTTAAAAACAGGCTGTACTGAGTTGAGCTGAGCAAACATAACAACTGACTCCCATTGGAAGCATATTTAAAGTTATTTATGTGAAGGGGGTGCTGGTTTTGTACTTCTGTTGTGCGTTAACGCAAGTGCGACTAGGACTTGCCAGTTAAGGGAAAAACAGGTGGCGCATAGAGCAGGTGTAAATAACTGCTTCTTTCCATCTTTTGGCAGCAAATGTTTCTTACTTGAACTGCTGGGCTTTATCTTTGTGTGCCGGCCTTTTCTCCTGGGGGTAGCTGCAAATGGGCAGAAACAAAACAAAATCAGAAATACTTTTGGTGTTTTGGCTGGGGTTTGTGCGACACATTTAACCAGGCTGCTACCTGGAGCGGGTGATATCCCAGACGAGCCAGTCGCTGCCCGCCACCGCCCCCACTTTGATGGTGTTCGCTAGGCACCAGTCGGCGGCGCTGAGTGGCGATTGGCCGCAGTCCAGCGACAGGATGGCCTGCTGGCTCACCAGGTCGTAGAAGCGGATCGTGCCCTTCTTCTCCGCCACCATAATCTGAGGGCCCGAACACAGACCTCAGTCGCTACCGTGGACAGCGATTAAAAATGTCTTTTCTTGTCAAAGTTGTTAATCCTTTACCGCAGGGCTATTCAGAAGCTAATTTTGTCTCAACATTATGTGATGTCGAAGTTGTTCACTCGTCACTACAGTAGATAGCTATTTAAGTTTCCTTCAAAAAGCATTCCTTTGATGCAAACTTTGTTCATAGTGCTATTCAGAAGCTGCTTTCAACTATACTAGTGGTTCTTAGCCTGGGGTCCATCAGACCCCAGGCATTCGGTGAGTCAGTCTCAAGGGATTTCTATTTTTTTTTATTATTATTATTTTAATCCCATCATATTCTCTATGTTGAGCAAAAAAAAAAAAAAAAAAAAAACAAAGTGGTCAGACATATGTACAATATGAATTCATATGTATAACGGAACATATGGTGTTCCACAAGGTTCAATTCTGGGGCCCCTACTGTTTTCAATGTATCTGCTGCCCCTGGGTTCCACCATAAGAAAACAGCGTTGGGCAATTCTAGTCCAGAAACAACTACAACAACAAAAATAAACACTTCTGATTAGTTGACCACTATGCATGAAAAGGTTAACGGTGTCTACCTTGAAGACTTCCTCCGGGTGCCAGCAGACGCTGATGCCAGGTGAGCATAGTCGGAAAAGGGCACTTTCATTTCCGTCCAGGTCCCACACCCTGGAAGAAATGACAACATGATTACCTATTCTTGCGCCAGTGGAATCAGGCTATGAGAAAAGGTTAAATTATTGAAAGATTGCACACTGATGCACACTTTTTTTTTGGGGGGGAAAGGTAAAAAAAAAAAAAATAGTTATAAGTAAAGAAAATGATTGCCCCTCCCAGTTTAAGTTTACTTTCAAAATAAACTTAATAAAACAACCACATAGCTTAAACTGATTTTAGCATGTTTCATAAACAAGGTTAAGTGGGGAGGCTCCTATATTTTTTTTTTTTTAGTTTTATTTCTTTTTTTGTATGTGGCCCTCAGTGAAAAAAAAAGAAAAGAAAAACTTTGGACATCCTTGCTGAGCGTGTAATGGATGAAAACCATGCCAAAATCTTTTGCTCTGGATACGACGGGCACTTTTACGGCGCTGACGACACTTGGCAGCGCTGTGGCTATTTGGACGTAGAGCCCCGGTGTGGTCTTGACGGTTTTACTGCAGAACAAGTTACTTTTACAGTAGGAAAATGACAATCACTGTTGGGGGAAGGCAGTCAAGAGTTTTTGTGATAGCAAAAGCAGCTAAGGAACACACAGATACACATACCCCTACACAGCGCCCCCCTCCACACACACACACACACACACACACACACACACACACACACACACACACACACACACACACACACACACACACACACACACACACACACACACACACACACACACACACACACACACACACACACACACACACACACACACGCGCACATACACAGAAAAGGACTTGGACAGGAGGAGAGCTGTGGTTCCGAGAGATGTGGATCTCTGGTTAACCACACCGGAATGAGAAAAGGTGGAGAGCAGGACAAAAGGTTTTTTTTGGGGGTGCTGCACCAGGGAACTCGCAAAGACGGGAACTGACGGATGAGGTCACCTCGCACGGTACCTCCCAGGGATCAGCCCTGATGCAGATATGCCCCATTTCACTTAACACTCCACTTTCGCCCCCCAGGAAGACGCCCCCGCACACGCACACAAGACCACAAGAGCAAAACAATGACTCGGCCTTATTTTTGCAGACCGCTGTCCAAGGCGAAGCTTCGTTGCACGCTACTCGATCGGTGCCAAAGTGCGGTCCACCGCGCTACCCTTCAAACGGGGCTCCGCGGACAAACATGAACAGCGAAGGGAAAAAAAAGAAAAGAAAAGACACATGACACCGCTGACCTGTTGAACACTACATCGCTTCTACGGACATCTGAACAAGAAAGCATGGAAATCGACAATAAAGCACAGAGAAACGATTATCTGCAGTACTATGCAAAACAAAATTACGGTAGGTACTCAGTGATATTAATCTATCTGGTGGAATTAATTTCACATTTCACCTAAAATTCAATCTAGTATACGTAAACTTTATCAATAAGCTGCTTGTTGGACAACAGCACAAGTTGCATTCAAAATAGGGCTGAAAACGACGATTCATTAAATAACTTGCATAATAATTATACCCCCACCTTCTATGCATTTTGTTTTTTTTTAAATGCAACATCAATTTTTATGCGATTACTCAATTGCATGACGTAATATTCAGTATAATCAATGCAAACGTGTAAAACTTTATAGAAAGTCAAATGAAGTTCCCTTTAAAGGGTATAGTGCATCGACGAAATGGTCCTATTTTTTTTAAATAAAAGCTAAACGTGTCATACTAGAGTAGATTGCTATTACAATTTTAACTTTTCACCCCAACTGTTGGGTTTACGGATCAAAATAAAAATTGTTCAACATTAGTCTAATACACTTGTTACTCATCCTTTGAATATTTACTTGGTACTTCATTTTTATAGAGCGCTTTTCCAGCTTACAAGGCCCTCAAAGCGCTTTACATTCGACTACTCATTCACCTACTGATGACGCAACATCAGGAGCAACTGAGGATTCATTTATTGCTCAAAAGACATTTCAACATGGTCACAATGTGCATGGGATTGAACCCACAACCTCTGGGTTGGGAGACGACCACTTTACTACTGAGCCACTCCGCTTCTTATTGAGTGATAAAAATGTAATATATTGAGTGGGCTGACAACAACATCTCCGAAAACATAACCGGATGTGATTTAATTGACTTGAAAAAGGAGAAAAGTGGCTCGAACTTGCACATGCAGCAGCAGGTGCCTGTCAGCTGTTTACAGTGAACCCAGTCAACCCCAAAACCCAGCAGGAGCATGTCTTTACACCTTTTGCTCTTTAGGTGGCGCATTGGCCCACCGACTGCCTGTTTGGGCGATGTGCAGCAAGTGTAAAGCGTCAAGGAGAGGAAGGACGTGGAAGTCAGAGTTCCTAAAACTGCAGGGGCACCGCAATGATAAACCATGGCCGCTGGGCTCATTTCAAAAAGTAATAGTTATGATAAAAGCAACCCGCCATTGGCCCAGGCTGCAGGTGATGTTTTAGGTCATATTTAAACACTCCTGTCATAAATGTGCAAATAATGTTAAAGCTGTGACCTCATTAAATACACCACTGAAATAATAACTTCTCTTAAAATGTGTTCCCCTCATTTTATACTGACTTCTTCATTTCCGTTTGCATTCAAATTAATAATAAAAACAATAATTCATAATTTAAAAAGTGAGCAAAGCCGTTTATATTCATCAACTAGAATCCAATTGTTTACTGCCGCCGATCAGTATTTATTTGTTGATGGCACTAAACGGACTTGACGTATCATACTTTACATTATTGCATATTCATCTAGCTCGTTTTTCAACATGTAGGTGCAAAAGATTTGAGATCAGCATGGCTTTGAGTAGAAGATAAAAATTAAGTGGTGAATCTCTGCTTGTTACGCCGGTTATGAGGAATTGCAGGTATGGTACAACAAGATGCTAGAGAGTAGAAAGTGTATGTGACGATTGTGTGAGAAAAGATGACACGTTTATGGAGTGAATTAGGACTACCATGTAAAAATAATAATATTAATAATAATAATAATAATATTAATACAGCCGCTAATGTTCAGCTGAAGCCATTTTATAGTTGGAGGCATTGGAAAAGCAAAGAATACTAGCTGCTGTCACAATCTTCACAAAACGCTAGTTTTCTGCATTTTGTTTGTTTTGGGGAGGTGATTAATAATGAAAAAACACAGAACACAACATTGTTTGGTTCTTGAAAGATGAATCTTTGGTTCTTGAAAGATGAATCAAAAAAATGCTCTAAAATGGCTGGCAGTGAACATCCATCCATCCATTTTCCTGACCGCTTATTCCTCACACAAGGGTCGCGGGGGGAGCCTAACTCAGCTGGCTCTGGGCAGTAGGCGGGGTACACCCTGAACTGGTTGCCAGCCAATCGCAGGGCATGGCAGTGAACAAACATTTTCAAAAGTACCACATATATTGAAGCTCTTATTGTCATTATTAACAGATTCTTCTAGGGGCGAAATCTCAAGCGATACTGATGAAGTCCCGCACGAAGACGATGGTGTATTGACCGGAGAATTCCAATTAAACTATAAATTGTTTCAACTGTTTACAGCCTTTTTTGACTTTATGAGATGATAACAAGGATGAAGCAACTTCCATAATGACTCGTTAAAGTCACATTTCACAATCTGACGATCTGTCTTAATTGAAGGTTTAGTTTGACTCAGGGTGTAAAAAAATCTGGCGCTTGATCCTTTTCCCCATGTGTCTTGTGCTGCTTTGTGGTTTTTCCTCTCAGGCAGAGAGTGGATGGAAACATTAGCAGCAAAACAAGCAGCTAAAAAGCCGCTGACAAGCCCAAGAAAGGCCGTCATGGGGCCCTCTCCGGGGGCGTGTCCCGGAGGTGACCTTTGCTACTCCTCCTCACATACTTGTTTTTTTTTTTTTTTTTGTAATGCCCCCTCCCTCCCGTAGATACACACACTCGCACGCAAATGCACACACACACACCTCTTCATCGAAGAGAGCGAAAAACCTTGTGTGTCTAATTGGATTTCCATATTTAAGCAATTAGCTCGCAAAACAGCTCGCCGCTTACGCACGGTTACAGCGAAGCGTGTTGTGCTTAGCGTCACGTTTCACAGTGGAAACACGGCCGGGACTTTCTGAACCCGTAACAGAAGAAGAAGAACAGAACTCCAAACCAGAAGCCGGGGGCCCTGAATACACGAAGTGTAACGTACGCAGCGGAAAGAAGAAAGAAAAAGGGGGGCTGAGAAAAGCCGGTTGGACCTGCAAGTGTGGTCATCGCTGACGGAAGCGATTTGTTTCCCTTCGGTGGGCTCGAACACCAAATGGTTAACGAAGCTGCTGTGACCCACCATCATCTGATGAAAAACACACAAGAAAAACAGCGTTAGCATACGGGGTCCGCACAGACTTTGCAGGTCAAGTTCAAGAACTTTAAAAGGGGAATTTTCCGGCGGCTTCTCCCGCTGTGGTGAAAAACGTCAATGGAAAATTGCATATACTGGCACGCAAACAAAATTTCGAGGAAAACATGATCTCCCGTGCCTCTCTGTCTATGTTTTTCCTTTCACAAGCCTACCAGTGATGCTAAGCTAACAAGAAAATGTGATTGATGACAAATGGATTTTTTCTTTTTTTTTTATGTCAAAAGTATGGGTCACTTCAAAAAGCGCAGATATGTTGGAACGCAAACAGTGCACTATTATCTGTCTACATGTACTGACATGTAGACAGATCCTAAGAGGCATATATTCTTCATCCTCTGTGAAGAATGACCAATATTACTGCCACTTACTAAGGAGCTGTTTATATCCATATGTGTGTGTGTTATCTTGCCCCCATTTGGTCAAGATACACGCACCAGAAGGACCATTTCAATAAAGTAAAAAGGAAAAAAAAAAGCGGCAAAAACAGTTTCATTCATTACATTGTATATACCGGTATGCAATTATAACATTGCTTTATGTTTGCAGAAAGTAGAATATTATAGCGCTAGGCGTCGGCTTAAGCATGTGGAAGAAATGGAGCTTCAAACCTCGTTTCCCCACACGGAAGCACTTTCTATTCAATTTTTTTTATTTATGTTTTTGTTTCTGTGTGTTAGCCACTGCCGTACCTTGACCTCGTGTCGATCCTGCAGGTCCGACGTCAACAGGCGAATTATTCTGTCGGGAGCGGCAGTGCAAAATCTGCAGACACGGAAGCTGGCATGTGAAAACAATTCAAAAACTTGCAAAAGTGGGGAGGGGGAGACATGTCACTCCAAAAGTGTGTCAGTGTGTGTGCGTGTGTTAAAAAGTTGCATAAAGCTGCCTGGGAGATTGTAATTGTGCGCTAATGTAAACACAGGAGAGAAACAAGAAGGACTCCCTCCTCCACTTTCCTCTAATCAGGCGCGGCGTTATTATTCACACAATTACACTGGCTCCTGACAGGGAAAACTTGGCAAGACGCGACACGGCAAATCAGATGAGATGACATTAGCGTCGGCCGCACATTAGGATGTTATTACGAGCGGTGTCAAAGCAAAGTGATGGATGTCAAACAATGGGACCTGCTCAAATAAAGCTGCCATTAGACGGAGAGCAGCACCGCACTCCAACCCGCATGCACACGCACACGTCCACATGTGGGAAAACTTGAGTCGGGCGAAAAAAGAAAAGAAAAATATTTATTTCGATGACTCAACACTTGGACAAATGAGATCAAGTAGATTCTTCTAAAAATCCAAAATAGGAAAATAATAAATACAATTTACTCTTTGAGATATCAAAAACATTTTTAGAACATATTTTATTTTTTATATTATATATTTATTTTTCAATAAGTTAATTATGCAATATTTTTATTTTATTGTTGTAGAAGAAGAAACAGCATTTTTTTAATGAATTTATTTAGCTCAATAGAAAAAACATCTAAAAAAAAAGTTGCATACAAAGTTTTTTTCCCTACATTGTAATTAGATTTTTTCTTAATTCTATGGATTTTGTTAATCTGACGTGTTTTCTTAATTTCTTTTAAATACAAAAAAATATTTACTCACATTTTATAAAGAATATTTTCTACCTAATTATTTTTGCATTTTTTTTAATACACAGCTGCAGTTTTAATTATGTTTTATTGTATTTTTTTATGTAATCTTTTTTTATTATCATTTTACCTTTATTTAACCAGGCAAAACAGATTAAGAAAAAATTCTTATTTACAACTGTGGCCTGAGAAGAGGCAACACCTCTTGAGGGAAAGGAGGAAATGGAGATCATAAAACAATTCAACAGCAATAAAACAAATAAAACAACAAACAAATAAGCAAATAAAATCATATAAGAAAACAATAACATAACCATAAAACAACCAAGTAATCGATTATCAAAATGAATCGGCAACTATTTTAATAATCTAATCATTTGGAGCCTTTTTTTATTTATTTATTTAAATTTGTTCAATTCCTCTGATTTCAGCATTAACAGTCATTGTTCACTGATTTCTGTAGTCCTTCATGGAAGAAGATTTTCTGTGTTTAATCAAAATAAGACATTTGCAAGCATCTGTTTTTACTTTGGAAAACAATGACTGAATCGGTAACACAGTACGTCAATTTTTTAAATCACTATATGGATACAAAGTATGAAATAAACAGCAATCACTGGTTAATAAACAGTAGTCAGGGAAAATGCTTTTGTAATACTGTTTAGTCCAAAATTAAAATAATCTGATTAGTCGATTGATTGAATAATTGATAGATTAATCGATTCTAAAAATATTCAATAGTGACAGCACTACTCGAGTAGTCACTGATACCGATATCAAATATATAAATAATAACAACATTTCTCTGTTTTGAGCTATTAAGTGATCAATATATCCTTTGTTATGAACATCTCTTGCATTGGACGTCCTTGTGCCTCGTTAATAAATAAAAAGTGAGTCATGTGGCTTGCCTCTCGCACTCCACGCGAGGCCCCCGCCTGAGTGCTTTCCTGGCAGCTGACGTGCGACGCTGGAACCCGAGCGTCGAGTCATCCGCACAATAACATGCGCGTACGTCACAGCGTGGCCGCGGCTTGGCCGGCGGCGGTGCGAGCACCGCGGGGCCTAGCCGTTACGCAACCACGACACTTGAACGCCGGGACCCTCCGACCCGGACGGGCAATTAGTGGAAGGGAAAGCGCCGCTGTCAAGCAATTGCATCGTTAGCAGTTCCTTGGCAGCGAGCGGCGGCTACTTCAACACAGCTGCTATGAATGAATAATCACAACCTGGACATCGGGAGAGGCTTGTCTGACATCTTGTACGTGCGCTTACGTAACACAAATGGAGACACGAATGGCATCAATGAGGAATTCACAGAATATCCAGGGGCCGCCTGCGCCTAACAAATAATTACACCTCAAAAGAAACACACAACTGTGCCTTTCGTTACCTAATTGATAACCCACATTGCATGTTATCCTTGAAGCAAGCACGGCTAATATTACTGTAGTCTATTGAGTCACTTACTTATTTGTGAAAGTCTTTTTTATTTGTGTCCTAATGGCTAAATTATACAGCCCCCTTGGTGGTCAAGCTGTGCTCACCCGAAATAGTGTCAATGAGCAAATCATGATACACCTTTTAATCCTTTACACTTGAACTATTTATGTTATTACTGTGTTTTATTTTCCTTATATATAAACAAACAAATAAATAAAAAGTCAGACAGATTTTTTTTTTTTTGGTATTTTGACTGCAATTGTGACATTACATCACGACGGAGCGGCGCTATTCTCGACCGCAGCTTTGAGTAACACCTAAAAAAAACATTTGAAGAAGAAAAGCCACAAATGAAACCGTTTCTTTCCTATGTGTTGGCCGATGTGGATTTTCAAACAGGTACCGATTACTTGTCTTGTAGCCTATCACATCTGAGTTCAGCAAAAAACACAAAGCTAACATTAAACGTTGAAATGCCGGTTTTTTCAAATGTAACTTAGTGGCTATAATTTGATTTGATTTGCAAAAATTTAAGACATGCTTGACGAAGAAGACAATGAAGAGCACAGCAAATCAGAACGGCAATAGTACTGCCATGGTACCTTATTGTGGGAATCCTGTCCAGGCGGGACTCTGGGCTCCAAGCAAGCGCATCCACTCGTGAATCGTGATTGAACGCACGAAGAACTCTGAACTCCACTCCCTCCACGTTCATGTCCTCCTCCTGAGGGGTTATTGCATGGAGATTTGTTGATTTTTTTTTTTCGCATTCACTTGCATCAACTTGCACAGAAATAAAAAAAAAATAAAATAAAAAAAAAGTATTTGTATCATTCATATTTGGGAAAAAAAAAGATACATACCGTACGAGCAAATGCCAGAAAAAGAAACAAATATAAATAAAACCTGCTAATTCTAATTTAAAAAAAACAACAACAACAAAAAACAAAAAAAACTTCCAATACTACTGTATACAGGGTGTTCCAAAATGTTTGACCCCATTTCGTAGGCCAATTTTTTGACAATTTTCGTTGGAATTACCTCAAAGGCATTATAATTACTGTATGTCCAAATACACAGGGTGATAATGTGCAAAACGAGCCAAATTGTAATGGCTTTCCATCGGCTGCCATCGGTTGAGATTAAATTTTTAGGTGTTATAATTGATAATAAATTGTCTTGGAAAGCCCATATCAGACACACAAAAAATAAAATCTCTAAATGCCTCTCAATTATGAATAAAGTAAAGTCATGTCTTGATAAGGATTCTCTCCGTACATTATATTGTACGCTGGTCCTCCCTTACTTCACATATTGTGTTGAAGTGTGGGCTAATAATATAATAATATTATAATACCCAAATTTAGAATAAACTGTAAACGTTTTTGTGTGTCAGTATGTGGTGTGAAATATTGGAATAGTCTGGGTACTCAACATAAGCAATCCCAAAATATTTTCAGATTTAAAATGTTATATAACAACATGGTTTGGTCACAATATATCAGAGGACCTTGAATTTATAAATACTTGGTGTAAATGTGTCCTTGCTGCTACTACTGCTGTTATTGTCTATTTACTAAAGTTGATATGTATGTTTATGTCTTATTATTGGAATATATAACCATAAGAATGTGATATCTGTTACCTATATAACATCATCATTATTAGCACTTAATAATTCAGTTAATGGTATGCCATTATATTGTCTATATATTGATAAAAAATATTTTTAAGATAGAAATACTGTAACTTGCAGGAAGTTCTGTATACAGTATTTGTATTTTTATAGATTAGAGACGGGGGTGGAATTAAATACGTTTTCTTCTTCCCACTCCCTTTCAGGCAGAATCAAATCTTCCTCTCTTTTCTCTTATTTATTTTTCTGTTCATATTATGAAACTACAGTATGACTTGTTGCTGCTGTGTTCAACTGTACACTATTGCCTGGAATAAATGAAAATGATGATGATGATGGTTACTGTATCGCCATAAATGCCACTCCGACACCCTCGCAAACGGCTCAGACATTACAGTGGTGATTTATACTTTATTTAGACGCCACAGACACTTCAAGACTACAGACTTCGGATTAGTGTAACTAAGCCTTTATGTTGTCTGTTTCTGAAAGGGAATTAAACTCGCTTTTCCGAAGAACAGTGGCTCAGTTGGCCCAAAAAGTCACAAAATACAGCGACCAAATCACTAAGATGGCAACATTGACTCTCCTCTCTCCTTGTAGCCACACTGTTGTGTGTCAACTCAATACCTCACCTGGAAGAGGCAGGTGCCCACCACCACGCACTGGTTGCAGTCATAGGCCAGCAAGGAGGCCGGCGTGCCCGAGGTGAAGGGGCTGAACTCCACCACATGAACGTAGCTGTCGCATGACACCGTGTAGCTGGGACCCCGACTGGCGTCGTCCCCCGCGCCTAGTGTCCTGGCAATGCTCATTTATGAACACTATCACTGGAACATATGATTAGAAAACTAAATACAGTACACATTTATATTCTGCTTATCCTAAAATATTAATAATGATGATAATAATTAGAATAATAAAAATATGTTGGGTAAATGAAGCACAGGAGTTGTCCCTTCATTTGACTATGCTGTAAATGTGTTCCAAAAATGAAAACAAATTAACTTTATGCATAAAAGGGTCAAACTTCGAGGCTCAGAAATGCAAGGCAGACCCCACCAATTTATTACAAATAAAATATGTCTCTTGGCGCCATTATCTATGCAACATAATTTACAGTCACACTACCACTGACTACATTTGATGTAAATTTGCATTTTTATGACTTCAAATGTACAGGTCAATTCATTAGGTACTGTACTCCAGCACAAGATGACGTGTGCGAAAAATTGCGCGCTCAAAAACGATGAAGGTATTCACTATTTGCTCGTTCGTTTATACAAATATGTACTTGGTTCATTTCTCGAGAAACGAAGCTTAATTCCGTTAGTTAGGAACAAAAATGAACTTTGCAACCATGTGGAACGAGACGCTGCTCACAACGGTTTTGAAATTTGGCCCCAGAGCTTGCTAATGTCCCTTTTGACTGATTTTACCGAATAAGGCTCGCGTTCGAACTAAAAAAAAAAAAAAAAAGCAGCGAGAGGACATACTGTAGTGATGTGTCACCTTTTGTTGCAGCTCCCGTCGACTCAAACGCAGCGCCGTTTTTTCGTTTTTTTGTTTTTAAACGCAGCGCCGTTTGGGATGTTGTCAACCGTCTTCCGGGTTCTGCTCGGAATGGACCACTGTGAAACAAACTCGAGGGGAGCACTTTAGTGATTATTTAATTAAGAACGTAGAGATATACATTCATAAGCTACTATTTTAGTTTATATTAATTAGAACATTAATTTAAACACGTTTTAGCGCGTAACATAGCGTTATTATCACACGTTAAGACGAAAAGCGAGCTGCAAAACGATGTTATGCCTCCTTCAAGCTGATTGGTTAGTAGGTAGTGATGTCATCAGTAATGTAAAATTTAAAATCATCTGCAGTCTTGCTTGTGGAGCTTGTACGTGTTTTGGAGGGTGAAATTGACAACAAAATTGCAGGTTAGTAGCATATTATAAACAATTTCCAGTAATATTCAATATTGTTCTATGCGTTTACTTAAATTTATAGATATTTTAGGGTGCAGTTTGTTCATAATGACCATAATATGGACTCAACTAAGAACCACAATCAACATATTTTGCTCTTTCGTTTGTAATCTTGTGGTTATTAATGCAAAGTAAATCAGTGACTGACCGCTTGACACATGTATAACATATAAACAAACTTTATGTCTCATTTCAGCAAACAATGCAGGCTATAGGCGAGCGTTTGAAGCAGATGGTGAGGCTGGTTAGGCGAAAGAGCCACCAGTTGCTGGAGTCCGAGAGAACAACTGTGTACGGGGCTGACGCCATGCTAATGGTTCTGCAGCTTGTCCTGGCTGAAGTCAATAAGCAGGTGAGTTGAAATCATTTGGAAACATGGAAACACCTGTGAAGTGCCTCTGCAGTATGGATTGGTTGACTGTAAAACTTAATTGCCCTTCTGGGAGTTATAAAGTATTGTGAATCTGCGTGAGAATTGAGAGGTAATCCCGAATTATATCCCAGACGTTGACGTGTCTGCTCTTTGTCGCCATCCCGGCGTTGACGTGACTCATCAAGCTGCCTGTCATCACATTTGCACCTGATGCTGTTCTGGCAGCGTCAGGAAAATCTGACTAACGGCAGCTCTTGGCTGTCTTTTCTTCCTGTGACAGCAAAGCGGCGAGTTCAGAGTGGCCCTCAGCGACGTCCTGCTGGCGTGGAAACACTTACTCACGGACAAACTTGGCCCGCGACCCCCGGATGGCGAGGCCACACGGCCCGAGAGGCGTGCCGTCATCCTGGAGGCATATGAGGCCTTCCTGAAGCGCTCCAATGCCGTGGATCTGGTCCACGTCCTTGGCATGTGCCAGCAGCTCAGCGACGACTCTGACTCCGTGGAGCTTCTTAGCCCTGTGAGTAGAACGTGAGCACCTGGCCAAGGACCAGGAACCTTTTCGACTGCTGTTGTGTGTTTGAACTGATGTCTAAATTTAGTCTGGGGTACTTTGTTTTCTTGAGTCGGTTAGGAAGCTTTGATCTGAATCTACCCACTCGCCAATTAAATGCTCTGATATTATTGTGACGTGTAGTCACATAAATCTGACAACCTTCATAAATTGGCGTATGTTCTTGTTAAGAACAAAAGGCGTTATTACAAGAATAACGAATAAGAACAAAATGTCCATGTTTTTATTATGAGAATGAAGCAGTATTTTGAAATTTATTAGGTAAAATATGACTCTTGTTATACTTTGACTTTAATATAATATTCCAAGTTTATCTTGGAAAAACATGACTTAATTTTTTAAAGATTACAACTTTTCATTCCAAGAAAATATGGCTTTGTTCTTTGGACTTAAGCTTCATTCTCATATTCTATTTTTTTCTCTTTAAAAAAAAAATAAAAAATTAAAAAATTGTAACTTTGCAGCTGTTTTTATCAACCAATTATTTAAAAAGATAAATTAATAAAACATGTTATATAGCTATAATTAAAATTCTCAGTTAAAAAAATTATAGTCAACCACTTATTTTATTTAAAAGATTAATTTATCTTTGAAATAGTTTAGTTTATTAAAAGAGAAAAAATATTTAATGGTTTGTCTATAGTTTACCTTTATAAAATAAAGACAAAAATGTGAAATGTAGATGCAACAAGTGATTGTTATTCACAGTATTTAAATTAACCAATTATTTAAAGGGATAAATTAATAACAAATAAATTAATCATAAATTATTAAGTACATTTTAAAGGGGAAGTCAACCAAAAACTATTCATTACAATAATGTGTTCTTTGCGCCTTAACTAATCTCAACAATGTCATTCTGATTAATATCGTGTTTGTGGAACTTGAATTAAGCAGCAAATTCTACCAATTTTTATCCATCTCAGGGGGCGACCATTTTGCCACTTGCTGACTGAAAATGACAGCAAAAGGTTCAGGCAAGCAACAACCAATCACAGTTCATCTGTTTTACGAGTTTGGTCATGTGACATTTGCAAGCTGAGCCATGATTGGTCTTTACCTGCCTTGAATAACTGTGATTTTCACTTGAGCAAAGTTGCAAAATGGCCACCATTTGGAGAATGGAGAAAAACGGGTGCATTTTGCTGCTTAATTCATACCCCACAAACGCAATATTAATCAGAATGATTTGTTTAGACTAGTGAAGGCATATTGAACATATTATTGTGTAAAAAATAAATAAATAAAAAATAAAAATTAATGGACTGATAATTTTGCCAACCTGACCTAAAGTAAAAGTTGAAATGTTGCTTCCATTTCTGTTTTGTTTGTTTTTGCAAAGGTTGAGCTCTATGAGTTCCTATCTGGCAGCACAGACGTCTCGGACACTCCCGTCTCGGGCGTTCCGTCAACACCGTCCGCTAAAAGCCGAGCGTGTGGATCGCAGGTGGAATCTGCGGTGAGACGGGTGTTCTGCTCTTACCTGAGCTTGCTGGTCAACACCAAGGACGATCTGGCATTGGCGCTGACTCTGGACGTCCCCAGTCGGGCGCTCGGACCGCTCACGTTCACCGACGTGAAACATGCGGCGCGCCGAACTGGCATGTCACTCTTTTTGGTAAACAAGGAAGAGCTTAGCTCAATTGCTGGCCGATTTAATCAATTGTTGAATTTTTAAATTTTGGACATTTATTTATTTATGTGTTTATTTATTTTTTCTCTCTGTGAACTGCAAAAACTGCTCTTAAGTTAATAAAGAAGAGGAACATGTTATTGTACTTAATTTAAGCAAAATTATGGCGCAATCCTATTTTAAGGCCATATCGCCCAGCCCTGACTTTACCTGACTTGAACATGAGAGTTGCAAGTTTTCTTCCTCCGACATTGGCAGACGGTGACATCGTTCGTGAGGGCCGTCCAGCTGGGCGGCAAGGGTTACGCGCCGGCGCCCTCGGACCCGCTCAGGAAGCACATCAAGGGCCTGTCCGCCTTCGTTCACTTCCTGGACAACCTGGAGGACATCCTGGGGGAGACGTCGGACCCCAGGTACCAAATCCGCTCCAAACTTCTTGAATCAACGCCTGCTTTGCTATAAGAGAAGCAAACTGAAATGAGTTGTTCATGGCAACTGCCACTTTGCACAATAGCACGTGTGTGTTTGTGGGTGGAAGCCAGCTGCTGATATTGGACGAGCAACACAAGTCTGGCAGTACAACACAAGTGCTTATCAGGAATGATTTAGCCTGCAGATCATGCGAGGGGCGGGCAGCTCGGAGCACCACGACGGGGCTCTCGGTTCACGAGACACGGATGAACTCGGACAGTCAGCAACTGTGTCTGTATTTTCTCGCGCAATAACACCTTCAGCCGAGAGGTTACGTCCCTCAATTGGGTAAAAACTGTTCTGTTTAAAGATTCTTGCTCCGCAGTGCCACTATGAATGGAAAAAGACAGAAGAAAAATAAGGATAAATCCAGTCTCTTTTTTTTTGGGGGGGGGGGTTCTTAAACCTCGTGAAAGTTGTAGTGTTGTCTATTCATATAACCTAGACTTGATCTACAGTTGACCTGTGTCTTGCCTTGGGCCTTGACTGCAATTTGACTTGTTTTTGATCTGGGTCTAGACCATGTTTCTCCAATCCTGGTCCTCAAGGGCCGGAGTCCTCCAGGTTTTAGGTGTTTCCGTCCTCCGCACACCTGGTTCATAAAATCAACTCATCGGCAAGCATTGCAGAAGCCTGATGACGATCTTGATCTTTCGAATCAGGTCTGTTGGATAACAGAAACATCTAAAACCTGCAGGACTCCGGCCCTCGTGGAACAGAATTGGGGAAGTCTGATCTACGTTCTTGACTCTGTTTTTCAATGATTCTTAACCTAGGTCTGATGTACATCGTGCGGACTAACTTGCATCTCCTTCCAGCGTATGCGGGTCCAAGCTGGTGTGTGCCATCTGTGGGGCTCTGGTGAAGGGTTGTGACTCTCGAGACATCTGCGCTGCAGCAGAGAAGACAGCAAGCCAACTGAAGGAGGAAATCTGCAAAGTGCACCAAGTTCAGAAAGACACCGCGCATGCAGCTGGGACCGGCATCAGTCCTGCCAGGGTAACTCACCTTAACTTTGTTCTTACCTTCATCCCATATTTGTGTCGAGACATGGATCTTGACGTTGTTCTTGGCTTTGTTCTGTACGGGGTTCCGGAGAAGGATCTTGACTTGGTTTTTGACTTCTGAATGTGGTTCTTGACCAAAGCCATCTGCCTCTCCGCAGCCAAAGGCGCACGCGGTGAATCACGACACGGCGTACGTCGGCCGAGAAGTGGTGAAGGTACTGCTGGCTCTGCTGGACAACGAAGCCGTGACGCAGCCGTGCACTAACAAGGCCGACCTGCTGTCCGAGGACCAGCCCGTACTCAACGGAATCAAGGGCACCTCCGTTCTCACCTTGTTCAGGTTCACAATATAAGTCATAAAACAAGGGGTGGAAAAGTGGGAATCAATGAACTAATATTGTGCCCCTGGTCCCCCACCCTCCTCAGATCCCCTCAAGTGTCCACCGGATCTTCTCCAGAGCCCCTGAAGAAGCGAGTGCAGAGCCGTCTGAACCTTTTCAAGCCTAAGGTAACGAACGCAGCAAACCGAGACACATCAAATTGAATCTGACGGCCAAAATTATGTCTTAACATCCTGTCATTTCTCTACATGCTTGCTTATTTTTGCTTCGCCCGGGTAACTTCCAAGTTCCCAGCTGAGCGTTTGCACAGCTGCCTTTCCGCTTCCCACCGTCCACCGGCATGAAAGCACCAACTTGCAGGGGGAGGGAGAGATTTTGAGGGGGTTCAAAGCTCCGTTGCTTACGGCGTGCAATGTAACACTGAGAACACGCTGAGGATCTGATATCTAATTTCTTCCTTCCCCTGGGCCTATGTTGTTTCTTCTGGCAGACGAACGCTTGTTGCCTGCTAATTAGCATGTCCGCTAGTCCTTTCACCGCTCTCAATCTCTGCGTTGACTGTGTACAGTAAACTGTGGATCTGGACCATGCCATGTAGCAAGTAGCAAAAACACAAAACTGACACCCCATTACAACGTTTACAAGAACCGTAATCAACCTGTGATCACTTATAGTCAAGTGGGGCGTATCCTCAGGAATCATTTGAGTTGGGTGTGTTTCTTGACCTCCGCTGACCCCACTGCACACTGTACATAGGTTCAGAACCACTGGATTTGACTTTAGCCTCGTCCCTGCAGTTTGACATCCACTTGACAGCCATGTATTTGAACCATATTGTTGCAGCTGCAATTACTTTTTATGTCATAACTATCCGTGTTCATGCTGGCGCGGCGGCCGTGTGAACGTGTGCAGAACACCAAGCGTATGCTAAACACATTTCGCTCCTTGATGCGATGCTGCGAGCAGATGTCATCTGATTTAGCCTTCCTCTCGTAACAGTCCCCGGGCGCCTCGCCGCCTTCTCAACTTCCGCTTGGCGGCTGTTTTTTGGACGGCAATTGGAAAGGTTTCCCCGCTGCCTGTCTTAGCAGCACATCAACAGACATTGGCTTCCTGTTTTTAGTTTTGAGGCCCAAAACGTGAGGGAAACTGCATGCGAAAGTGTCTCTGTTGCCAACTTTTGAGTGGCGCTAAGTTTGTGGTACCCAGGCTACATCCTGGAAGTCAGTTACAGTATTCTGACTTTTTTTTTTTTTTTTTTTTTAACACTTTCTTTGCTTTGACTTGGTCCTGGTTTTTGACCTGGCATTGACCCGTGTCTTGACATGTCTCTGAATCATCTGGACTTCAAGTCTAGACTCTTGACCTCGCTCTGGACATACTTTACATACCTCTTGACTGGCACTTGACCTGACTCTTGACCAATGGATTTTAACATAGCTCTTGAATCATCTTCACTCTGCCCTTGACAGAGATCTTGACTTGGTTCTGACCTGGCTCTTGACCCAGTTCTTGGCATACCACTCAACTTATCTTGACTTGACCCTTCAGCCGACTCTCATCAAAGATCTTGACATAGTTCTTGACTCATCTTGTCATGGGTCTTGATCTGGCTCTTGACTTAGTACTGTACATAGTTTGGGACAAGGAACTCCACTTGGTTCTTGAAACTAACTTCTGGTAACCAGGCTGATGCTGTAGTAACAGTTCACAACAAAACTGGACACTAATCTAGAAATGGACTTCTGTTTGAGTAACAATGCAAACTAGCAGTGGTTAAGCCATCATTCAAAATCAACAAAGTAGCTGAAAGTTCAAAGAGGAGCAAAGTTGTGATATGAAAAGGACTATGTAGGCCTTTTCAACCATTCTACTGTGTTGGCCTTCCTCTTTGTCACTTCATGAGAATATCTCCCGTCGCAAATCTGCTCTAGATGGAACCCCGAGGCATCCGGTCCCAATTTGCTTGCACCTACCGGGATGACAATGACAATGAACTGCCCCTCAATCGCGTTTTGCACTTCCCGAGTTCGAGCCAAGTGCCCACCTGTGTGCACCCAGCAGCAAAACCCAAAAGAACACCTTCAACCTCAGGTAAATGGCTTCCATTTTTCACACTAGATTTTGACATCAGCTGCCACTTCACCATCTTTACTGACCCAATCTTTCATCAAGCCAAATCTTCCGAGATTGTTCCCAGGAGCGGGAGCGCCAACCCGGTTCGAGCACCTGGTTCTGACACCGCAGTTAAAAAGACAACAAAGAAGAGGAAACAGGCCGACATGGAAATGGAGAACGAGCCTCCAGAGAAGAAGAAGCAGCAACCGATGAAAATGAGCATCAGAACCACCACCACCACCAAAAAGAAGAAGCTGATTGCAGGGCAGGCAACACTGACCAACTTCTTCAGAGTCTGAAGATCCTCCTTTTTGAGAACTCTTTTTATATTTTATGTGGCAAAATGTCACATTGGCAGAGGTGGCAAATCTAGGTCCAGAAAAGTAAAAACCCTGCCAGAGTTTGGCTTAACCCCTAGTGCTAGCTAGCTCGCTCGCAGGTAAACAAGCACCATAGGAGCTAGCCAACTAGCACCTGACGCTAAAGCCAAACTGTGGCAGGGGTTTTTTATGTTCTAGACCTGGATTTGGCACCTCTGCATGTTGGGGAAGTCTTACTTTGAAAGTCTGAGCCAAAACTGTTGAACTAGATGTGTGAAAGGAACATCATTGGGCCTTATTTTGAAATTCAGAGCCAACAATCCAGGTGCCAGGTTTGTTTGTTTTTTTTTGTACTGCAGAAAGGAGTATTTAGAAAATGTCATCCTGTTGTGCATTTTTGTTTGCTTTTTCTGGTATACAAAGTAGCTCCAATGAGCCTTATTTTGAAATTCAGCACCAAAATGGTAGAGTATCAAATGCAAAGAATGTTCTATTGACCACCAGTGACAACCCACAGATTATAAAATGTTTTTTTTTGGGGGGGGGGGTTCCACTTACTTTTTAAGAGGCCATTTTGGTTGCTTCTGTGTTCTTTTATTTTCGGGAAAGTCAATCCAGTGAACCTTATTTTGAAAGGACACCACACTGTAAATATGTTGCAGAGTTTATTTGAAATAAAGTTTTATTTTGTTTTACACACTTGTCTTATTGGATGCTTGAAGAAGAAGATGATTGTGTTAATGTCCCTCCCCAGCAGGGTCGGTACACTCGTCCGATCATACAGCGCAACACTGCATGGGGAGAAAGCACACAGGAAGTGCGTGTAAGTTTCCTGATTGATTGCTGGAGAGTATTTGCAGGTACTCACCGTCGATGTCGGTATCCCTGCGGTCGATTCTCTCTGCGGCCGGATTTTGGCTCCAGCTTGGCTCGTCCATCAGAGGAAGTCGCTGGCTGAAACCCCGAAAACGCGGGCCTCTCCGCCTCGTGTGCTGCAGGCAAAAAATGAAACAAAAAAATTGTTTTTTTGGGTTTTTTTTGTTTCAAAAAAAAAAAAAGAAAAAAAAAGGGGGGGGGTTGGGAAGAAAATGTGTAGCTTTCATCATTTGTGAGGATGCTCTTCCGCACCAAATTCACTTCATCTTGCTGAGAGCAGGTTCATTATTTAATGATTCTTTTCATTCCACCTGATAGGTCAAATTAAGTTAGATTTTTTTTTTTTCTATTTTTTTTTTCTATTTTTTTTTTTTTTTTTTCATTTTACCTCATCTGCGATTGGCTGGCAAACGGTCCAGGGTGTACCCCGCCTACTGCCCAAAGCCAGCTGAGATAGGCTCCAGCACCCCCACGACCCTTGTAAGGAATAAGCGGTCAAGAAAATGGATGGATTTTATCTCATATCACAATCAAAATGTTTCATTTTAACATTATCACTTCTTAATTTTCATATCTGTTTCTTACATGATACCGTAATAATACTTTTATTTTTACCTTATTACATTTATCAGGTATTTCAATTTGCACATTTTACCCAATTAAAATATTTAAATTTAGTTTTATTAGTTTGCATTAATGGTTTCCAGTATTTTACCTATTTGATTCACCTTGTTAAATTTATTTTTATTAATTGCCTTAATAATCAAAATGCATTTTTATTTGAGTTTACCTTGTTCATTTATTTTATTACATTTGACACTAGAGAATTGTCCTTTTTGTATGTATGCAAAATAATATAATTTAGCATGTCAATCTCTTACTCATTTAAATCTATTTTGTATTTAATAGAATTGAGATCTTAAGTTTTTGTATGATTTTAATCTACTGTAGTTTTAAGTCAGCAATACCTGGTTAATATTCACCTTAATGTAATAAATGTGCTTAAGCCTTCTTATTTTGTTTAATTTATCTAATTGCACCATGCTTAATATTATGTTCTTATTTTGCAGTTTTCCTTACCTCTTTTTCCTGATTTTTTTTGTATAATATTTTACCCTACTGAGCTACAAGAAAGGAAAATATGTTTGTGTGATGCAAATATAAGCAGAATAAAAAATTATGATTTAAAAAAAAAAAAAGATCGAATTGTTTTTCTTATGCTTACCGCCAACAGGAGCACTTTGGGGCTTCCGTCTTCATCCGTGACATCCCACATCAAGTTCCTCCTCAGGGCGGCGGTGGCAGCACCACTCTCGTACCCCATTCGGGCACTCAATTCATCCTCGTCGGTGGTTCCGGCAACCAGTTGTCTGCTGAGGTTGGAGAGGAGCAGCAGAGCGAGGACGGCGTGGCGAACGGAGGACATGTTGCTTGGACACCGATGGTCCCGCCTGGCCTACAATGCGGCTCAACCAAGTTTTTATAGGTGAAGAACCAAGGTGCGTCACGGCGGCTCCTGATGAGATGGCGGCGTGAGGCCACCCAGGAGTGTCAGACTTCCTTTGATGGGCTACTGAATGGAGTCATTTTGTCTCTTTACACATTTGTAATAGGGGTCAGGGGCAGGTTAGAGGTGGGGGACTTCATTATGGAGCACAAAATGCTAAATACCACGCCAACCAGCAGGCCTTCCTCCTCATCACAGCTATGCAGACCTACGAATAACAAAGTAGCTTACTCAAATGTTTCTGTCGAGGGAAGATGTGCCTGTTTAAGCCTAATTGTGTTTGGGCTGCCAGAACTATCATCAAAATGCTCTGCTAGTAAGGGTAGTATTGCCGAGTGGTCAAGGAACCTTTCATGGACATTTAGTTGGTTTTTGGTACTTTTATTGCTATCACCAAATCCCCAGGGTGTTTCAGTTCTTGCTACACTATCTTAAGTTCCAGGAATATTTAAATAAATTCAGACAACAACTCCCTTAAGTCCATATATGTTGTGGTCCTCCAAACGTTCCTAGAAAAGCTCATTTGTTCACATTTTCATCAATCACAGCAAACCTCACGAGTGTGACATCAGCAACACTTCATTCCCGCCAGTCTTATTCATCTTCTTCTCTTATAAGAGCGAGAGCGCCGTAGGTACGTGTTGCGGTTTCTTGTGGGTTGCCCCCGAGAAGAGCCCCCGCGCTTTCCTGGAAACAATGCAGCTGATGAGGAGATCTCCAAGGAAAACAAGGATCTGACATCATGGCTTCTTCAAGCTCACAGCTGAGCCAACACCAGGGAGCCTCAGTGAATTTCCACTGTGGATTGACACTT